>NC_135998.1:5930336-5932022 GCF_048128805.1 Centroberyx gerrardi | reverse complement strand
GTCATGTCCAAGTCAAGTCCACGTCATTAATGTCAAGTCTCAAGTCTAAATGTAGAACAGCAAGTCAAGTCGGAACAAATCAAGAGTCCAGTATCAATTTAATATCTTAAAGAAAACTAAATATCTAGGACTTTTCAATGCAATATGGTTTTAATAGGATAAAAACTTGGTAAGAGCATCATGAGTTTGATTTCTATAATCAGTTTCAACTTCAATAAATTCAATCATTCCATACAAATTCAGAAAACAGAATTTAAATTCAGTCGTCTGCTGGAACAAATCTCATCACTTTCAATCTAAGTCATTTACACAAACACAAGATCTCAAGTCAAGACTTTAGGAACCTTTTCAAGTCATCAAAGTACAAGTCAGAGTCAAGTCCCAAGTCACCAGAACCCAAGTCTAGTCTCAAGTCTTCTCTTCATGCATCAAGTCAAGTCTCAAGCAATTCAAATTGTGACTCGAGTCCAAGTCGTGTGACTCGAGTCCCCACCTCTGGTTTGAATCATACAACCCCATCTTGTACAGCTGGCCCGGTCTCCCAAATTTGAATTACTTTGAATAGATAATTATTGCACCCCTTTCTCTCTTACGTAATCATTTTGGGAATTTTTGGCTCTGACCTTTTCACTCCTTACTATCGGTTGCTTGTACTTAAGAAACCTAGGAAATCTAAGTTTATTTTACTGTTGTGCTCATTTGTAAGTCTCTCTGAATAAAGTCAGCTAATGAACAAATACAGTCTAAACACAAAAATAGAGAAACTGCCCTAGGTGATTTTTTTTATTTTTTTTTTTTTTTAAATCCTTGATCAATTGAAACTGAATGCAGCTTTGATTCAAAGAGTGTTTTCTATGAATGAGCCCTTTTAGTCAGTAGATGTCTGAATCTGGTTCTTGCGCTTATCTCCGCCTCGTCAAATGACTCCGACCCAACGTTTTCTCCCTCGCATGTTCGCAGCAACGTGACAAAAAGGAGAGCAGAGGACGAGAAAAACTGTGAGAGCTGTGATCCCACAAGCCGGACGGTTGGGAGACTTTCTCAAGAACGTCACACAGACAGACAGACAGAAGGCTGCAAAACAAGATAATTGAGGCCATTATATGAGGACCAAAAATAAGGGCTGGGTCACAACAGCAGTCTGGGGTGTGTGTGTGTGTGTGTGTGTGTGTGTGTGTGCGGGTTTGTCGTTCTTACACAACTTTTGTAGCTTTATCTACACATACAGTATATACATGTACTATATGCCTGTGTGTTTTGTATGTATGTGTACATGTGCGACTATGAATGTACAAATTTACGTGCTTAAGTTTGTGTGTGTGTGTGTGTGTGTGTGTGTGTGTGTGTGTATGTGTGGTGTGTTTGCATAGCTTGTGCAGTTATTAATTAGTTACTAATTATTGCACGATTTCTGTGATTTTAGTAGAAGTTTTCAGATTTCACCCAGTTCCAGTGATGTGTGTGTGTGTGTGGTGTGTGTGTGTGTGTGTGTGTGTCTGCATAGCTGGTGCAGTTATTAATTAGTTACTAATAATTGCATGATTTCTGTTGATTTTAGTAGATGTTTTCAGATTTCCCCCAGTTCCAGTGATGTGTGTGTGTGTGTGTGTGTGTGTGTGTGTGTGTGTGTGTGTGGTGTGTGTGTGTGTTTGTGTGTGTCTTACACAGCTCATGTAGCCTTATCTG
>NC_135998.1:5865336-5925336 GCF_048128805.1 Centroberyx gerrardi | reverse complement strand
TCTTAAGCTATTATATGCATAGGCTTATAATCAGATCATAATCAGCATATTAACCATAACACAGAAGTCTGTCTTTCAAGAAAAAGGGATATGAGACGTTTTTAGCCAGATGATGTTTTTAACATTTGTTTGAAACTTAAGAATGATGATATGTACAGTAGTAGATTTGTAGGCCTAACAAGTTATGCCTATCTTGCATGAATTTAACAATAATTTTCATACAATCATACTAATTGGGATTCATGTCGATAAATATGAGTGGACAGGAGGGTGAGCGTGAGCAACCATTCTCAATGTGACAACCATTTCGTTTCACTTTTGTGACTGGTAGCCTATATTCCTTTTTTATTTCAATTCCAACCTTGGTGATGAAGCAATATTTTTCACTGGGTTGTCCACGTTTATATAGCCTGCATGAAACAACACGGTAAGAACGCACGGGGCGAAGTATCTAAGATGCTTTTAGTAGTCCATCCCCTATCACACAGACTGGGGCTGTGTATCAATATCCTTTTGCAACTAGTTTATAACTGGCTTTAGAGCTAGGAAAATAGCATATTGAAACAAGTATTCAAACACAGATTCAACCATTTAAAGGTGCGACAAGGTAGCATTTTAAGATCAATAAATAATTAACACATTAATTATGAGACATTCATGTAATTGCTGTAAACAAACAAGACCACTGCCGAGAAGATTGGCAGCCTCTACCAACCTCTACACCACTTTCACAGGAAATCTACTAGATTGCTTTATGGCACAAAACAAAACAAGGGCACTGTTCTTCTAGCACAAATGGAGCTAAAGCTCTCAGAGTTTCATGCAATCGCAGATGGTGGAGCAAGAGAAAGGCTGACAACATGTTGATCCTCTTCTGTAAAACGACAGACAAAACCTTTGACCGAAGAAGTAAAGATCCTCTTTTCAACAGGGTTTATGGAAAATGTCTTAAAGTCTTAATTTTTAGAAATACTAGTATTAACAATACCACTGGCACGAGATAGAGGCTACCAAACATTTGTTTATGGTAAATATACCATATAGTGTATAGTATATAAAGTATTACAATTAATTTGACAATGATATATTGTTCAAATTACTACACATAGCACCTTTAAATTGTTGAAATATATGCTGCATTTCCCTCCATCTCAAACAGCAGTATGCTGAATGACAGTGGACCCTGCCTTAACAACTCCAATAGAAACAGTACTTTTTTGTGGTAATGACTAACTTAACGCGTTAGTTTTTCAATGTATGTAATCAGTTATTAGTTACTTTCTCAAAGTTACATTTCGCTACTTTTATTTTTGTTTTAAATGATTAAATGTTTAGTTAGTGCAAATAAAAAAAAAATTAAGATATTGTACGCTATATCATGTTCTTAAAAGCAGACTGCAGCAGGCTGGCGGTGCAGTGGAGGCTTGTAGGTTATGACTCGCTTTTAGAATCAACAACAATAAACTGCAGAACTTGGAAATAAGAGAAGAGAAGGATAAGAACATTATTGCTAACTGTAAGTTTAGCTTTCACTATCTAACCTGAAGATTTGAATTGAAAGCGCTTGTGAGCGCAGTCTGCAGTTTATTTTGAGACCAGACCGGATCAGTTAAGGCTCCGTTCCGGGTGAAGTTAGTTTGAAGTTGGATATTCACCGGTTGATGCGTCTTTTAACGTCAATAGCTCCGTGTCAATAGCATAATGTTTCTCAAATTAGGCTTTTTTTTTATAGAGAGGAACACAGAGCCAATGTTTCAGTGTTGATAAAGTAAAAATCACCTGCGGTTGTGATGCAGTGACGGCAGAAAGGCATCCAGTCAGTCCAAGCCCCCACTGAGTATTTACTGTGGAACCAGGTAACTGAAAGCTGCCTTGATGTTTTCTTTAGACAACGGTAGATTGTTACCTAAGGCTGTGTCCCAAACCTGATGATTAGTGATGATTTCTGTACAATAGGAGTGATGACATCAGCAGAAGATGTATTTTAAAGGCATGATTTTATGTGGGTGAAACGTGAAAGTACTCTAACACGTTACTTTTAATGAAGACTAACTTAGTAACGTAACTAGTTACTATTTAGGGCAAGTAACGAAGTCAAGTAACTAGTTAGTTTCAAAAGTAACTTTTCCTAACACTGCAGCTAAGACACCTGTCTAATTAGCAGCATTCTAGCTGGTGTTATGCTATGCTTGACCATCGACCTGATCTCACTGTGCATTTTTATTTGGCTGTAATTGTTACTTATGATGTTGAAATAAGTAAATAATACAAAATGTTCTGCAACTGAAATTTAGTTGCTGCCAAATAAAATGTGCATCTCATGAGGGTAAACTGGTGGACAGATCAGCATGTTGAAGCAGGCTGAGCCATGATGCAGGGAAATGCAAAATACCATGAGAAACTGAGAGGCTGCAACTGTAGAGGTGAACATGTGTCCTGCGTTTCCTAGCAAGCCTTGGGTTGTCAACCATATAACACAGAATCGTTCCTTAATGAAGAGCAGGATGTTGTGTTCCTTTCCGTGAGTACAGAATGCAGTTTGTTCTGTATTTTCCTAGTTAAGTGATGAAAGTGAGAATAACATAATTATGAATAATAAGGAAAACAGTTTCATTATAAAATGTGACTACATGGCAAATTTGATGGGGAAACTGCAGCCAGCAGGCAGCTCTCTCTCTCCTCCTCAGTGTGCTTGCTCACTCTGTGTGTTATGGTGTGTGTGTCCTCATTGGCTGTCGCCAGCTTGTCGCCAGCTAGTCCATCTCCGGAACATTGTAGTTTCACCACGGCAGACCCACGTCATTAACATCCGCCGTCGCATAATTACGTAGCCTAGTGTAAGTGCAGTCGGATTCTCTTAGCACCGCGGTTGTCTTTTCCTAAGTCCTTATGAATTCTCCTTCACATCTTTCCTTGACCTCATGACGTTTTCCAACGAGGTCAAGGAAAAGTGGTTAGGAATAGGCGTTAGGATGTATTTTTTTGACTATTCGACCGCAGCCAGAGAGAGAGAAGCAACAAGAGAGCAGAGAATCAACGTTAAAGTGAATTCAGCTGCAGACTCTTTCTCATCTGGGATTCAGAGTTTAGAACATTAGAAATTACTTTTTTAGAGGATGACTTTTACTTTTATACTTGAAGTAAATGTAAGACCATGTATTTTTATACTTTGACTTGAGTAAAGGATTTGAAACGGTACTTCAGCTTTTACCAGAGTAGATTTTTAGATGAGTATTTGCACTTGAGTAAGTTTGCGTACTTCTACCACCTCTGATCAACAGCCACGTGTCCCAAAATGAGACAAAAAGTTGGCTATCTAAATATGGAGTTGGACACTGTTGTAAGTTTAAATATTAACTTGTTAACACACACACTGAAGACGTGGAACAGATCGAAGGCACGAAGCGATCGCTTGCTATCACACACGATTGGAAAGTACAGTTGAAGCAACACTGAGTGCTGTGCAGGCCCAAGTCAATATTTGTGGTGAATGTGGTGATTTGCAGAGTCGATACTCTATCTGCGGATGGTGGTTTGTGTGTATACACAAGTGCGCATGGGTGAAGGTGGGTCTGAGGGTGTGTGTGTGTGTGTGTGTGTGTGTGTGTGTGTGTAGGCTTGGCTCTGCACTCCGTTCTGAAAGCTGGTATTTAGATCTAGAGTGGAATAACATCAATTTAACTGCCGGTCTGCCAAGCTCTGAACAAAGAGGGCACACACACACACACACACACACACACCTACACATACACACACACACACACACACACACACACACACACACACACACACACCTTAGTTAATTCTCAACCTCACTCACGCAAGAATGCACCCCCCCCATCCCACCCCCCTTCTCTCCCTCTCTCTCTCTCTCTCTCTCTCTCTCTCTCTCTCTCTCCTTTTCTCTCTCTCTCACTCACACATACACATACACACACATGCACACACACACACACACACACACTCCTGGTAACAGGCTGTTTGTCCTAAGTTTTTTTTTTTTGTTTTGCCTTGTATGACCCTCTTTGTCTCCCTTCCTCTCTTTGTCACACAGTGGCCTGATATTAAATTGGTATTCTCTTTGGCCAAAAATATCCTGGTACATGGCATTATTGTGAAATACTGCCATTAAAAACTAAACCATAATTTGTATTACAAAAGCACATTTTACAAAACATGTAAATGTTCATGTTTAATGGGGCAATAAGTAAGACTTCTACTGCCCCACAGCACAAAGTGTCTATAATACGGTATATCTGTTTCAAGTTTCAAGTTTATTTTCCATTTGCATAAAAATGCATTGGAATTCTTGATCATGAGCCGTGCGCCATTCAGCAAAAAGAACACAGAAGAACACATGAGAAACATGGTAAAAAAAAGGACAAAGACACATAAAAAAATTAAATGAAAGCATAATAAAACATAAAACATATGCAGCAGTAGCCTACATGCATTGTCAGCAAAGTTCGATGATTGTTGTAGTTAGTGCAGTCGTGCTATTCATTTAAAAACCGGACAGGGGGTTGGTAAGGTTGATGATCAATACCAGTGGCTCATATTCCAGTATTTAGCATTGTGATACTGTATATTACCTCTCCACTAATCCCAGAAACCCAGAAGCTCTCGCGACACAAAGCGAGAGCGTCACACAAGCTTCTGTGTGTAACGGATAGAAATATATAATATAATAAATAGAACGAGGCTACAGGGAGTCTTAGTCTTAGTGAGTGAACGGCCCTGCCTGTATTTCCGGTACTGTTGCAGTGAATCGTCACCGACAAGAAACCCACTAAACGCAGTGAAGATGGAGCTTAGTGAGGAGGATTTTAAAAACCACCGATGCGTTCTGCATCCCAGATATCGGCACAGCAGGGTCTTCCAATTAAAGCAGACAGCTTTGGCAGCGTGGTTGATGTTGATGCTGAGCAGTCCTATTAGCTGTTCCAAAACATGTGTGTGTGTGTGTGTGTGTGTGTGTCGTCTGGTTTAATGTCCTCGTTCTTTCCTAGAAGTAAACTGAATCTCTGCCTCAGGGAATTAAAACTAATACAACACACATGACACACAGATACTGTCTTCGATGTGCCAGAGACTTGTGTATGAGGATATCAGTTCTATTAATGTTACTGGTCCCCGATAGAGGTTGATAAAGGTAATAGATTACATTATTCCCCTTTAATGTTCTGTATTAGCATGTTGAAGATGTTGCATATTTCATATTTAATTGTTGCATTGGTCTCTATATGTTATTCATTGCTGCTGCTGCAAAAAGCACTTTTCCCCACATCAATAAAGTTCATCTTAAATTTTGCAATGGTTGGTCTTTGCTATTTGGCCACTTTGATTTTTACATTGCATTTACATCTTATCCACGTCCATAATATTGAGTAAATAGAAAGTAAAGCAGACAGTGACATAAATTGGCGCGGAAAGGAAGACTATCAATGTTGGTGAGACTTTTTGAGAAAATGAAAACAAGCAAACCTGTGCTTTCTATTTTTTTTTAGGGGTGAAATTAATTTTATTTTACAATAGTTATGTTGGCGCCTTGCATTTCAAACAGGACGTGGTCGTTGATTCGTGGGCTGGCTGAGCGTCAGTAAGCGAGGTGAGAATGTAAACAGAGCTGTGTGAGACTTTAATGAGGCTTGCTTCCCCAAACTAAAGAGAACTGTTGATGTTGTAGCTGAAATGCAAACATACACCTAGATAACAGCTTTACTTGTCAAAGTGATTAACTTCCAGCTTAAGTTTGGCTCGTCTAAATGTGTGTATTCATATTTCTTTTGACAGTATTATCATGAAAGTTATCGCTCGGGAAAACGATGATGCGGTTCAGATGCTGTTCTTGAGTTTTCTCCCTCTGTCTCTCTTTTATTCAATGCCTCTCTCTCTTGTTCTCATAAATTTTCTCTCTTTTTGCACCACCCCAAATCCCCCCATCCCCTCCCTGACCTACACACACACACACGCACACACACACCCTCCTTCTGTTTCTGGTGTGTGTGTGTGTGTTACCTGGGGCTTTAGTGCAGTGCGAGGAGTTGGCTGGTCTGAATGTGTGTATTCATGTTTTATTGGCAGTGAAGAACATTATTCCCCAAACCCGCAGCGTTCCACTCATATCTGCTTCAGCCTCTGGCAAGAGGGAGCACACACACACACACACGCACCTACACACACACACACACACACACACACAAACATGCACACAGACACATGCAAGCCCTCACACACAAGCTTAACGCACGCCAGCACAATCACACACACACACGCACACACACTCGTGCACACACACACACACACACACACACACACACACACACACACTGGTGCACACACACGCACGCACACACACACACACACACACACACACACACACACACACAGGAAGGCTGCAAGTTTATCCTGACGGTGAAATCAGAAATTGCAAGCTGGATGAAACACAAAACTTTCTACACACACACACGCACACACACACAAACACGCACACACGCACACACACACACACACACAAAAAACTCCTCTTGCAGTGGCTGCAGGGGAAAACGAATGCGAACAAAGAACTCTGGGAGATATTTTACCTGTCAGGATAAGAGAGGAAATATTTGTTCTGTTTTAGTCAAGTTGACTGATTTTAGAGAGAGAGAGAGAGAGAGAGAGAGAGAGAGAGAGAGAGAGATGAGAGAGAAATAGAAAGTTTAAGATGAGAGAGAAAGAGAGGGGTATAACAGAGAGACAAAGAGGGAAGGAAAGATGGGAAGAAGGACTGAAGAGAGGGATTAGATGTTTTGTGCTTTTGATTGATTTAGTTTGAGGGAAGGAGAAAGAGAGAGAAAGAGAAAAGGAAGCTGAAATAGCAGAACTGTTTGAGGATTTGGTTCAGTGGTTGAATTGCTTTTGATTGAGAGAGGAAAAAGTGAATGACAGAAGGAAAAAAGAAAGCAAGAAAGAAAGAAAGAAAGAAAAATAGAAAGAGAGACAGAGAAAGAAAGAAAGACAGACAGAGAAAGGAAAAAAGAAAGAAAGAGAGACAGACAGACAGAAAGCAAGCAAACAAGCAAGCAAGCAAGCAAACAAGCAATAAAGAAAGAAAGAAACAAAGAAAGAAAGAAAAAGAAAGCGATTAAGATAAAAGACAGACAGACAGACAGAGACAGACAGAAAGAAAGAAAGAAAGAAAGAAAGAAAGAAAGAAAGAAAGAAAGAAAGAAAGAAAGACTAAAGCGTGCTTCAGACAGACTTTATTTGATGTTTGATGAATTCAGTTAAATGTGTCGTAGTTAACAGCTGATCTGAGGCCAGGCGCTGAGAGGCAGATCACTGCATCCAACAGTGAGATTCTGAGCCAGAAGATCATTTGGATCCGGTCCGACCCGTCATGAAGCACCGACACGTTTCGGCAGGAAAGCCTTCGTCAGACCATTTTTCTGTATCAGCGTTTTGTGGCACATTACCCCAATAAATAAAAAATTATTATTATCCGGTCATTTTTTCCCCAATTTTGGATGTGCTTCCTCCTCCTCCTCTCTTGAGTTGTCGTATTGGATCCCAGAAGAGCTCAGAGTGGAGATAAATCAAGCGCACCCAAAATAGTTCTAGAAGGAATCCATGCCTGATTCCCAACAGGGCTGATGTTGGTAGCTTCCAAGGAAAAATAAAGTGTGTGTGTGTGTGTGTGTTACCTTCATTGGTTAAGATCTGAGCACGACCGAGAAACAGAGACCAAGACAGAAACCAGATGACTGTCAGACACACAGGACTGGACAATGGGCCTGGCATCTGGAGAGAGAGAGAGAGAGAGAGAGAGAGAGAGAGAGAGAGAGAGAGAGAGAGAGAGAGAGAGAGAGAGAGAGAGAAATTGTTATTATTAAACCATAGACAGGTTTGACAGTAATCATCATCATCATCATCATTTTGTATCCACACTCTGCATATTCATGGGTATGAAAAGACACATTTTGTTAGCGCTAGTGTTTCTCAAAATTAAAACCACATTTCCCATAAACCTTGTTGCTTCCCATCGCAAAGTTGCTGTCCGCCCAGCTGCAAAGTTGCCGTCGCTCTGTGTGCGTTTGTTTTGTCTTTCCATCATCTGCTGTTGCCAGAAACTCTGAAAGTCTTAGCTCTGTTTGCGCTGGAAGAACATGAATGTGGTAATGATTTATTGGTGTTAAAATGCTACATATAGCACCTTTTACATTTCTACTGACTCTGTTCAACAACATCAGCAACCCCTGATTATGTATATATACAGTACATATACAGTATATATGGATACGCATTTATTATTATTGTTTGCATTTATTTGCATTTGCACTGTCTCTATAGTTTTATATTATGTACATTACCTTTATTTTTTATCTTATTACCTCTTCTCTTTATTATCTTCTGTACTTATTTTTCCCTGGTACTGTTCTGCCAGAAAGAAAGAAAGTGTGGCACCCAAATTTCTCCAAGGGGATTAATAAAGTGATATCTTATCTTATCTTATCTTATCTTACACCAGCAGTACTTCATATACAGTATCTTCATTACACATCATTCAAAAGTAATGGCTTGTGTCTGTACTACACATACATGAAAAAGACTGCACTGCAAAAAAAAACTCCATCTTAACAAGTCATTTAGTGAAATATTCAGTCTTCAAATCTTATTTTTCTTAAAACAAGAGAAAAAATATGCAAATGAGGTGAGATAACTCCACTTGTTTCCAATGCAGCTTCACTTGGTTCAGGAGTTTTCTTGAGACAAGTCAGAATAAATCAGATCGCTGCACTGCTATCAAGAAAATGACACTCTTTTATAGAAAACTCTTGAAACAAGTTGATTTGCGAGTGAAATTATCAAACCTCACTGGGAGATTTTTTCACTTATTTTAAGAAAAAGATTATTTTAGGACTCGATAACAGACTAAGTGACTTGTTAAGATGGAGATTCTTTGCAGTGTGAATAGTGGGCCGGTGCTTAAGACGCAAAAAAGTTGACCGTCTGTTTCACTATTTTATGTGAAAACTATACAAATCTGTCTCTGTAAATCTCTCTCTCTCTCTCTCTTTCTCTCTCTCTCTCTCTCTCTATCTCTCTCTCTCTCTTTCTTTCTCTCTGTCTTTCTTTCGAGTTACAGGGGTGTGATGTGATGCTGTTGATATTTTTATCCTGAGGGGACATTTATAACAGTCAGCTGTATTTATAGGGATGACTGACACCCTGGAACCCTGTGTGTGTGTGTGTGTGTGTGTGTGAGAGAGAGAGAGAGAGAGAGAGAAAGAGAGAGAGAGAGCGAGAGAGAGTATTGTGAGAACATGTTATATATAACATCTCAACACGTGTATGCTCAGTACTCACACACATACACTGGTACACACACACACACACACACTAATATTATACCTCCAGGCTGACCTGATTATAGTTAAAGATAAACATGACAAATTAATTCCTGACATAGGAAGCTCTTGTGTGTGTGTGTGTGTGACACACTCTTTCCCTGTCACACTCGCTCTCTCTCACACACACACACACACACACACACACACACACCCCAAAGCTCTCATCTCAGGTGTCAATTATCTTTATAGAGCTGCATGTGAGATATCCTCATGATGAATATGTCAGCACCTTTCCTCACACCTCCAAAGTGAGAGAATAAGAAAGAGGGAGATTAAGAAAGAGAGAGAGAGGAAGAGAGAGAGAGAGACGGATCAGACAGACAGACAGACGGAAGGAGAGAGCGAAGAAAAGAGAAAGGAGAGAAAGCGTGACAGAAGTGACGTGGCATCCAGTTTCTTTAGATCGTCTCATCCTCTCTCTCTCTGTGTGTGTGTGTGTGTGTGTGTGTGTGTGCACACGCGCGTGTGTGTGTCTGTTTGCATATCGCTGTTGTCATGTGACAAACCTGTAACTCAAATTTTGGTGATTTTCTTGTTTTCACTCCAATTGAAGGATTACATGGTTCCTCTATGGGTTGAGAAAATCCCACCATCCTCGGTCTTATGAAAGCATTTAAAAACCAAACTGGATAAACTCAAAAATGCCTGGTGGTCAAGCTAAAAACAAGGCAGTTTTTCTTTTTCTTTCCTTAAAGTGATGTGGGAAAAAGTGAGACTCGTTTTTTATATATTGGCAGAATCTGCTTTGTCAAAGTCCTGTCTCCCACCTTTTTTCACCTATTTACAATTATTGGTAAACGTATTATTTCCTCCGACCGGATTCCGGTGTTACACTTGCTCAGACTGAAAGGTTTAATAAACATAAAGAAAGAGATTCACTTCAACAATTCAGCAGAATGACTAGTTTCTTTATATATTGTCAGACTCTGCTTTGTTCACGTTTGTTTATGTGCTAGAAGTGTGATTTTCAGACTGTTCCTCCATACAATGGCAGTGAATGGAGAGAGAGAAAAAACACTCCAGTCTCCATTCTCCAGTCTCCTCTACCGGAGCAACAGATCACAGAATCACTGATTTTGGGGTTTTATCATGGAGGAAGATACACAACCCAAGATATACCAAAGCTCCACATCACTTTAAAAGCTGACATTTAAGAGATACAAGATTTACACACAACAGCGATGATATGTTTATAAAAGAAAGTAGATATTCTGCTGTGGGTTTTTCATAATGCTTTCAATGGCACTGAGATGATTCATCAGCCTGTTTCACTTTTCAGACTATTCAATGTCATGTTTGGGAAATAAAGACAGAGAGACATTCTCAGTTGGCAGAGAAAAGAAGAGATGAGAGCCCACTGCTCTCGTAGGTACGGACGCACTGAATTCCTCAAAATGTCAAACAGAGTCCTGCCTCACAAAGAGCAGAAACGTAAAGTAAGTGATGAACTTTTCTTTGTAATGGAGGAGGACAGCTCATCAGTGCTGGCAATGAAGTGAGAGAGACAGACAGGAGGCGGAGAATGACATCAGCTGTGCTTTAGCTTAGATTATCCAATTTGATTTTGTTATTGAAGATGCTGTGAATGTTGTATCAACAGCCTCCACACCGAGTGGGAGGACGCCCTCGTTAACTCCTCCTCTGTTAGAGAGGTACAGCTCTGCAGTCTTACAACAAACAAAACATGGTGAGAAGAAAGAAGGTAGACAGAGCGGCGGGCAGAATAACAAATAGACGATGAATATATCGGTGATCGGCAAAGGACTGATTCAATCACTAGTGGATTTGTCTTTTTGCCTTTGATTTATTTTGCCTTTATGCAAACTCAGTATCATCTTTTAAATCACTTCTCAAAACCCACTTGTTTAAGAAAGCCTTTTTATAGTCTGTTCTGCTTTTATGTCCTCCTGATTTTAAATCTGTTTAGGATCCTTACTCTTTTTTTGTTGTTTTTATGTTTGTTTGTTTTGTTTTTTTTGCCTTGTTTTATGTTTTTTATGCTGCTCCTTTTATGTTGCTTTTGTTCTATTTTTGCCTTTTATTGATATCTTTTAGTAGTTATTATTGTTTATTGTGACTGTAAAGCACTTTGTAACTGTTTCGAAAAGTGCAATATAAATAAAGCTTATTATTTTTATTATTATTATAGGTTTGGCAACATAAAATGTAGGCTAGAGCAAGACACTCAAATGGGGAAGTAAATGCGGGGACAAAAATGATGCTCAAACATGATGGTCGATTTAAAATGTTTTTATTTAGAGCCTAAACACAGCTGATGGTTCACAGAGTTTTCCTGGTTTTCCAGGGTTTGTCCTACTTGAGCGTCTTATGCTGCAGCTTCCTATTGGGAATGCACCGCCGCCTCATACTGGTTCAGCAGTTTGACTTTTTTTTGACCGCAAGGACTTCTACCATAATTTAAAATGTAAAAATGCCCTCTACTTTCTCTCTATTTCAACTGAAGTCATCATTGCACGCGCTGAGGAAGGCTTGACAGCTGAAACGTCTGTGCCAAAAGAGAAAGAAAAATTAAAAAACAAAAAAGAAGAAACAGAGTGCGGGGCTGTTTTTGTTTAGGTTGTGTGTGTGTGTGTGTGTGTGTGTGTGTGTGTGTGTGTGTGTGTGTGCCCTGTGTGTCTAACCACAACACACTTTGACACTCACAGGTAGATAGTAGTGTTGGGCTGATATTGGCTGTTACAGGAATTGAATCTGACCAGCCTGCCGACCAGATCATCAGTTTGGTTTAGCGATAATCTAAATATAATCAACTTATAATCAAGAAGAGGACAAGACGCTCTGTTTAGCACATACAAGTGAGGATTGCACATTCAAATTGAGGAGATAGGGGGAGAGAGAGACAGACAGAAAGAGAGAGAGACAGAGTTTGTGTCTGTGAAAGAGTGAGAGGTGATATGTGGTCAACTTTGTGAGGCAAATGAGACGGTGAACTTTGATCTCAGCAAATATCAAAGAACAGAGAGACACAGGTACAGACTGACAGGAAGGCAGAAAGTCGAACATGTGCTTCAGACAGACAGAGACAGAAGTCAGACAGGAAAACAGGCAGACAGAAAAAGCCTGATCAAAGGACAGGAATTAGTAACTGGGAC
The DNA here is from genome assembly GCF_048128805.1 of Centroberyx gerrardi. Lineage (NCBI taxonomy): Eukaryota > Metazoa > Chordata > Actinopteri > Beryciformes > Berycidae > Centroberyx > Centroberyx gerrardi. The sequence continues at coordinate 5,912,831 of NC_135998.1, read as the reverse complement.
AAAACTTACAGGGGCAATAAGTAATCTATAACCGTTATCAACCTCTATTGGAAGTTAAACGGGTCTCTAACGCAAATGTGAAGACACTGTTGACTTTTTTTTTTACTCATTTCAGTCGAGCACGGGGCGCGAGGCGATTTCGACTCTCTTTTGGTTCCAATCAAACACAGCTGGTAACGCTTGATATATGAGACTCCTCCCACAGCCTGTAGGCAGACGAGCTAACACATCGCTACTTTTTAATAATTGCTATAAACACAACTTCTGCAGCGGTTTCGTCTCGGTAGTTTTACGTACGGCACACAGTCTAAAATCTGAATTTCCACCCTCTATTTGGAGTTGAAACGTGCTGCGGAAAACAAAACCTGCTGCATGTGGCGACGTAATCAATTTCAAAGATTTCAAAGTGCCGATGATCGTCAGCGGAAACGGTAAACAAAGACAAAGAGGCAAAAATTCCCCAGATCTCGACTTATCTTGAGGTCTGGCTTCCGGAGGCTACTTGTGTTTATTTGTGTAATGTTTGTATACTTTGAAGGGAAACAGATGCTATTTTCGGTTATACTGAGTTATCAATGTTTTACAACGCTTATTTTGCAACTAGTCAAACTTTTCAAGATCTTATGGGAATATACACAAAAATATAAATGGTAAAATTGTGGATTGTAAGTTTAAAGGACAAAAGTGTGCAAGAACACATGAGAGAGAGCAAACAGGAGAGGAGAAAGAAACAGCCTGGTTCCTTGTTATCAGTGCATGGAAAGAATGACCTCAACGCCATAAATACACACACGCACACACACACACACACACACACGCACACACAAAGCAGACGTGCAGACACACAACACTGAAATTATAATACACACACACACACACACACACACTTAGTTCTTCCATCTATAAAACCAGTCTGTCTTAGTCAACATTGTAAATCAGAGGATGAAGTGGCTGACAGATGGACCATGGGAAACCATGATAAAATAAATACATAAATAAATAATTACTAGCCTGTCTATGGTATCTAATCATAAAACAAGAGGCATCCTGGTAGCTAAGCAGGCTGAGGCATAATAAACCTGCACTCACAACGCTGTGGGTTTCACTTTCATTACCTTTTAAACATATCATTCTCTCATCTGCTCTCTTCCATACCTAATGAAACAGAAATACCTAAAAAATGTTTATTATTTCATTATATTATATTGTTTTGTCACCTAGAAAACCAATAAAAATTTGGTCAAAAAACTAAAAAATATTCTTGATAACGATGATAATGAAACGACACAGGCTGTAGATTGCAGCACCCTACATGCAAAATGTCCACCAGTCAGGGAAACTTTTAAAATGATCAAATAAATCAAATCAAAAACTTCCTTTTTCATCTACTGGCCATAGTGGCTGGTACATCCCAAATTTCACTAGCCACTAGTAGAAATGTAAAAAAATTACTATTGAATATGACCTGGAATAGGATGGATGGTTGGATACTTGGTGCAGCGGCTACAGGAGGAACAAATTTCATATATATCATATTTTTTTTAAATCTTATTATATTCTGGCAAAATCTTTGTTGATCCGCCTCATTCCTGTGGTGTTTCTGCACTGCACTTCCCACAGATCACCTGTCAATCAAACAGTGTGGGCGGAGCTTGGATTCTCTGTTGATGCAGTTTGAGTTTCTCTTTTCTTTGTCTTTTTTTGCTCATGCTAACTACCCAGTTCTTCTTCTTCTGTTGATTACAAACAAACCGGGAAATGTTAAAACGCATCACTTCCTGTGCAGCAGAGGATTTTTCCCGGGAAAGAGCTGCCAGACACCGGCTAGAACAGACAGTGGAGAAGATCAACTGGATAGAGGATGAATCACTGTTGTGTTAGAGCAATAGATTGAAGCAAAACGAACATTTATTCATATGAAAATGTTTTTGATTATTACTTTAAAAGCATTGGGCTGGTGGCTGATGATAATTTTCCACCCTAAGTCAAGGCCACAGATTCATTATTGTCCCACAGAGAATTTTTTTATTGTCGTTGCATCAATCTTGAATGCTTGCAATCTGTGCAACAATAAATCAAATAACATATAAATGTTATTCATTATTAAATAATATATAAATAATACTTGAAAGAGTATCAGGGTGTTAATAAAAAAATTCTGCTGGCACAAGAAAACCTTCCAGCTTTGTTGAATGGAAACTGAACACAGGCCCTAATGTGCTAATTTATTACCATTGGGATCCATGAAGCCCATTCAGAACCGAGTGTCCACATGTTAAAACTGCGTGCCGGTCAGTGTGACAGTAGAGGCTGCTCCGCCCGCTTCCTGACAGGCGGACGTCTGGCCGGCTCAGTAAACACACTGAAGGTTAAGAACACAGGACCCTGCCTCTCAGTTTGATCCTGCTAAATAAAACATGGTGCTACTATTAACGTCTTAACCGCTGTCATAAACTATCATGCTCCATTTCTCATCCCACTGCTGCTCACACTAAATCACCATGTACTGTAGCAAGATGAAAAACTATACAGAAGAAAGAGAAAAACAATAAATACTGTAGCACATCACAATGTACTGTTGGAGCAACAGATATTGAAGTATTTAATGTCAATAAAGCTCATTTGAATTTGAATTGAACTGAAAAGACAGATGGACAGATAGATAGATAGATAGATAGATAGATAGATAGATAGATAGATAGATAGACAAAGAGAGATAGACAGAGAGAGAGATAGATAGATAGATAGATAGATAGATAGATAGATAGAGACAGACAGATAAATAGATAATAATTAGATAGATAGACATACAGATAGATAGACAGACAGACAGACAGACAGACAGAGAGAGAGAGAGAGAGACAGAGAGATAGATAGATAGATAGATAGATAGAGACAGACAGATAGATAGATAGATAATAATTAGATGATAGATAGATAGATAGATAGACAGACATACAGAGAGATAGAGAGAGAGAGAGAGAGATAGATAGACAGATAGATAGATAGATAAGTTAGATAGATATAAAGATAGACAGACAGACAGACAGACAGATAGATAGATAGATAGAGAGAGAGATAGACAGATAGATAGAATATCATGAATAATTCCTGGAAGGAGAGATGAACTGTTCCTCGGTGTGTTCAGCTGTAACACGGCGGTGTCACATTCTCCACCACAACACCGTCACTTCACACCGCACACTCAGCACATCTCCCATCTCCCTTGCTGGCTTACACTCCTCTTCTCTCTCTCTCTTTCTTTCAACTCAAAAACACACTGCTACAAACTGGACTTTATGTAATTATTTCATCTTGTTTTAAATCTTGTGTTTTTGCTCTGTGCTTACTGTCTTTTACACTACTGTCTGTCTTCTGCATTGCGGCCTGTCTTCTTTTTTTGGAGTTGTTTCTCTTGTTGGAGTTGTCTCTTTGTATTAAACTTTGTAAAAAAAATTTTTAAAAGTGCTATACAATAGTGATGGGACAATATATCGAAATTCAATATATCGCAATACGAAAATGTGACAATATGTATCATGGGGCAGAAAAATGAATGGTGATATTAGCTCCATTTTATTCTGCTGTAGTAATCACTAATGAGACGCTTGACCATCACAGTTTCACAAACTCTTCATCAGAATTATATTATTTTCACTTTGTAATGACATTTTTAAATTGTTGTTTACATTCTAGCGACCCAATGACATCGCTAGAAAGATTTGTGGCTCAGAAATAAACAGAATTCTACACAGACAGACTTTGCTGTCACTGAACATTTATTTATTACGTCGTATTGTGGTTGAATCGAATCGTGAACCCAGAGGTGAGGACTCGAGTCACATGACTTGAGACTCGACTTGACTTGGGTTCTGGTGACTTGGGACTTGACTCTGACTTGTACTTTGATGACTTGAAAAGGTTTCTAAAGTCTTGACTTGAGATCTTGTGTTTGTGTAAATGACTTAGATTGAAAGTGATGAGATTTGTTCCAGCGGACGACTGAATTTAAATTCTGTTTTCTGAATTCAATATGATTGAATTTATTGAAGTTGAAACTGATTATAGAAAGCAAACTCATGATGCTCTTACCAAGTTTTTATCCTATTAAAACCATATTGCATTGAAAAGATATTTAGTTGATACTGGTTTAAAGAGAATATTGACGCAGCCAGTGAAAGCCCCAAGGCCAGTCCCATGGAGACCAGACACTTTATTTATCTCTGTCTCCCTCCTCCAGTCTGTCTCTATTTTCTATACCTTCACACACTTTTTTTTCCCCACACTCCACTCTCCAGTGTGTCCTTGGCTGTGTTTTCCCTTCCAGCCCTCTAAAGCCAGAACGTCCAAGGTCCAGTAAACATATTTACGTAACAGGTTATAATGGTTTACCTCCTTTCCCTTTCCTGCTAGTAGGGAGTAGAATTCAAAGAAATCTGCCTGCATCACACTTTTCCTTCACTTGCATCACTCTCTATTTGCTGTCTTTATCTAACTCTTTTTTCATTCTCTCCTATCCTATTGTACCTCCTCCTCTTTCTTGTCTACTTTCTCTTTCTCTACCGAGGAGTCGACTGTCTCTCCGTTTCTCTGGAGCCTGAGAGTACAAGGTCCAGTAAACATATTTACACAATGGATTCTAATTCTCCTTTCCTGATTCTGGGGAACAATGCTATCCGCTGATAGAAATACGCTAATCTGTTGCTCTCGGCCCTAAGCAAACACAACATGTTCCTGCTTATAGCTGAGTGCCAGTTGCTCTGTTCCTCGAATGACTTTTACTGTGTGTGTGTGTGTGTTGTGTGTACATGTATGTTTAAGCTCTTGGGATTTAGTTAGGCATTTGTTTGCGATTAAAAGACTAAAAAAAGAGTGTGTAAAGGGCAATGCAACAAAAAGAAACAGATACAAAGAAAGAAAAATACACAACTAACAAAAGGTTTTGACAGTATTTTTTTGCCTAGTTTGTCGGAAGACTTTTCAGATCTACATATTCATATTGTTTTAATTAACGGACGGCACTTGAAACACATTCATTACTATTAGAAAGAGGTAAGAGGTGCGTTATAGAGTTTTCGACACTCTTTCTGTCAGCTTGTCTTCATTTTGCAGCTTGTAAAATTACAAGAAAAATGAACGGGTGTCACTGGGAAAATTTAAGTTTTTCTCAAAGCTCCAGGTTTGAGAATCGAGGGTTTGGAGATGTGTGTGTTTGTGCAGCTGGAAACCAGCTGGAACCAGTTACAGATTGAAAGACATGATTGGGGGAAAAAAAGGAAACAAGAGCGGGTATTCCCTTTTTTCTGTACTGACAGTTTTTATCTGATTCCACAGAATAAACTTTTAAAGCGGCACTAAGCAAGAACTAAAAGTGCTAAAGAGGAGCTGGATAACTTATACAGTATGTTGTTATTATTTTATTTGTTAATGTGTGGTGGCTAATCAAGTTTCCCCCTTGGGAGATGAATAAAGTTGTCAATCAACCAATCAATCAATCAATTTAGTGCCTTGCTCTACCTATTGATCTACACAGGGAATATAATCTCTAACCCTATCAATGTTGTGCCATCTATACCACACCACCTCTCCATTCTCTAATGCAGTGATTGCTAACTTTGTTTTATTGACATAAAATCTCAAAATCTAAAGGAACAAAGAATTATTGATTGCCTGAAAAATTGTAATTGTATTGCAAACCAGTTGTACTGAGAGATAAATGACTGATATACAACAGTTAGCTTCAGCCAAACAATTATATTCGTCACAGACACTTTGCTGATAACCATGCAGATGATTCCTCACTATGCCAACTCTTTTTTTAAATCACGTCTTAAAACTTATTTTTTTGAAAAGGCCTTCTTATAATTTGCTGTGTTGTTCTCATTTGGCATTATATCTTTCTTGTATATACGACATTGATATTACTCTTTTTTTTTGTAACTCATGTTTTATTTCTTTATGTATTTATTTCTTTATTTATCTTCATTGTGAAGAACTCTGTAACTTTGTTTTGAAAAGTTTATTATTATAATTATTATTATTCTAAATGCAGTAAGTCACAGCTGAGCTCAGTCTGTGTGATCCTCCCCTCTGGTTCAGAGCTGCAGGTCTCCTGGACTCTGCAGGACTGATACGACCACAAACCACTTTCCTCAGCGGCTGGAGGTCTTTCTGAAGCTAAAAGTGAAAAGCCACATTTCCGTCCCGTGTAAACAGGCCCGCAGTGGGGCACCGGCCCCTCCACATGGACCTGTGAGGCGGTCAGGTACAAAACTAATACCCACACTCCAAAAAAATACGTTTTGGTGGTTTTGAATGAGCAGTCAGACACAAACACGTTGTAACACTTGGCCTTTGTCGGCACTGGAGCAGAAAAACACTGGAAGCAATCAATTTAAGTTTGTTTTTCTTAATTGAAACAAAGTCACGGTTGTTTTTAATTATTTTTTTGTGAAAGAAGGCATTCCTTTTGATCGTCAGTGTGTTGAAAAGTCTTCACTTCTTTAAAAGGCTTTAGCTCTTGTTGAACTTCAACTGTTTATGTTACAGTCTGAATGAATCACTGAGTACCAGGAAGACGAGCTGAGGTGGCGGCTAATGGGGATCCTAATAAAACAATAATAAACAATGTTTCTAAATCATTTAAATGCCGGACGCTGGATCCAGGCATTTCTGTCTCGCTCTATAACTGACTGCAACTGGTCCCGTCTAGGAGGGGGTGAAGAATTGATAAAGCAATCAAAAAATATTGAAATTGCAATACTGAGTACTGCAATTTCTTAATCGCAAGAGAACAATTTTTTTTCTTACAGCAAAATGTATTTCAGATCGCCTCCTGAGCAAAGCACTGCTGTTTTAACCCCTACATATTTTGAACAATTTTCAAGCACTAATAATACACAAAAAACTGTGTCGACAAATATAGCAATACATATCTCAATTCAGCAAGAAAAATAGTGTAATTGTGTGTCAATATTGTGGAGCTCAAGCAAAATGTTGTTCCCAAAATGTTCCCTTTCATTATTAAACAATTCATTTGAATAGTTTCACTATTAAACTATTGTGTTGAATAGTTTCAGATTGAGTAAGATAATGAGATCTCTCAGTTTAAAGCCTGTGACCTACAGGCTTTCAACTGGACCCCACTTAAGTACCCAGGCATGCACACACACACACACACACACCCACACCCACACACACACACACACATACACACGCACACACACACACAGCATCAACTCCAGTACTCTTACAACCTTGGGCAGACGACTATATCTGTGACCACAGGAATGCTGTTTCTGCAGACAGTGAGATCTACTGTAGCTCTAGTTTAAGAGCTGGAGATATGAGCTGGAGCTTCTTTCTTTCTTTCTTTCTTTCTTTCTTTCGTCTCCACAAAGGGAGGATCAGCACTGTCACTATGAGCTTCTCAACTTTCAGTCACTCTTTCTTTCCATAGGTGTGTGTGTGTGTGTGTGTGTGTGTGAGTGTGTGTGTGAGTGTCTTAAGCCCCTACTCTGTGACTCACCCCTACCAGTCACCTTTCTCACTCTTCCAGTACAAACCAGAATAGACTGCAGAATGTAGCCATGGATATTGACACCGGGATGCACACAAACGCAAGCGTGCACACGCACACACACACACGCACACACACACACACACACACACACACAAACACAAACACACACACACAAATTTACATAGGCAATTTCCCCAGTTTCAGGACTTTAAGAGACAGCCTGAGGGCATATGGGACTAAGGACAGTCTTTAAACACACACACACACACACACACACACACACACACACACACACACACATTTTAGTTAGTATCCAAGCCCAACTACATCCTCTGGACAGAAGGAAAGAGACAGACAGAGGTTCAGTCTGCCTATAGAGCTCTTTCAGGCGATGTAACTCATCCTCTGGCGGCCATATTGGAAGACCTCAGCTGTTGAGCAACAGTGGCTGTTAACAGCGGATTGTGTTTCTAAATGCAGGCTACAAATTAGCCGTATATACAGACGTGAACAGACGGTTAATTTCTGTGCTGTTTCTGACTGGGAACTGATCATTTAGCCACTGATCCATCTGATTGGTTTAGTGTTTATATAATGTCAGCTTGTTAGCCATAGCATGGGCAGCTACCATTCTCTTGTTGTAAACACATCTGATTAGCACACTAGCTAACATATCTAGTAGCAGCTAGCATTAGTAGCTGCATTGTAACAGTGACATTGGCTGCTTCACTTTTACTTATAACATTTCTCAATTGGCCTAGAAAAACACACACACACACACACACACATACACACACCGCTGCCGCCTGCTGTCTATTTGACCATTATTTGCACACAGCAACCGGACCTCCATTAGGGCACCGGACATGGTTGCTAGGAGATCTGCGATGCTATTAAAGTCTCTGTTTGCTGTGTCACAAACATAGAAAGAGGAGAGAAGCCAGTAGCAGTCAGCATGTAATCACACAAAGGAAAACAGAGAGAAGTGGAGTGGAGGAAACAGTAGATGAGAGGGAAAGATAAAAGGGGAGAGGAGAGGAGAGGAGAGGAGAGGAAAAAAAGAGTGAGGGAATAGAAAAGGGGAATAGAAAGAAAATAAAAGATGAAAAGTAGAAAGACATAAAGACTTTGTAGATTGTAGAATGAAGATACCAAAAGTTAAAACAATATAACAGACAAAGGGAAGAAAGAAGAATGTTGAAATTGGGGGTTTAAAGTTGTTTGTATTTTTTCCCCTCAATTTCTCTCTCACATAATATATGTAGATAGTAGTGGTATAGATAATAACTATAACTGCAATTCCTGGATTGCATAAGATTATAAAGTGCCTGTACAGCAGCAGCAAATCAATAACAAATATAATCTGATTTATTACTTTCTTGGCAGTACAGTTATGTTTCAAATTAATTTATATTAATAAGCAGCGCTGTGAAAATCGATTCATCAATAGATAGCAACTTTATTTTTTCTGCATTTTTTTTTTTTTTGCACTTTGATGCAACTTTGAGAAGAATGGAGGCCGATCTTCTGTTCAGTTGTATTGAAAGGCACCGCTGAGCCAGCAGCAGCAATGTCAGGAAATACATCAGATAACAAAACCAAAAAGGAGTAATGTGAACGAAATATGAGGAATGTTATCTGTGGGCTCCGAGGTTCCTTATTGAAATACTGCGATAACCCATTGAATTTATACACATAAATATGAGTAATCAGACAGTTTTCCTGACTGGTCTCCTCCTCCTTCACATGCTTCTCCTCCTCCTCCTTCTCCACTATCTACTGTACTTCCCAAAATCATAATTTCCACTCTTTTTTCTTCTTCTCACAATCCTCCTCCTCTTCCCTCTCTTGCTACACCCCATCATCCCTCTCTTCCTCGTCCTTGTCCTCTTCACCTCAAACCTGGAGGAGTTTAAAGGTGAGTCTAGTTTGTGGAGGACTGGATTTTTTGTAAGAGAGAGGTTTGGTGCCGTACTTGATGACGGTTCATCCAGCAACAGGTTTTTGTTAGTGAGCCTCTGGCAAAACCTTTCAAAAAGGAAACTGACCTTCATATATACAAATATACATCAAAAATACATTGAAACCAATATGAAAATCAACCATTTTTAATTATTGAAGACTTGCCTTACTAGAGATGCAAATTTTCTGTAACACACTTATGATGGGTAACCAAATGTCTCTACTGTCTTATTCTGCCAACCTTTCTGTCTCTACTGTCTTATTCTCTGTCTAACTTTCTGTTTCTTTCTCTGCCTCTGTTTCCCCAAGTATTCTTTAGACTGTAGATGCCAATAACTTTTAGCTTTCTCTTTCTCTCCCTGTCTCTATTCTCTTTGTTTCTCACTCTCTCTGTCTCTTCCCCCTCTCTGTTTCTCACTGGCATCCTGGGTTCAAATCTGGCCTGGGACCTCGGTCACATGTACTCCCGCCTCTCTCTCCTAATCTTTCCTGTCTGTCTCTACTGTCAACTATCCAAAATAAAGGCAAAATGAAAACATGGAACTGGGAAGTCCCAGATCCACCCAACAGACCACTTTTTATAGCTAAAATAAATTTTTTCCTTTTTACATTTCATGCATGTAGCTGATGCTCACATCCTGAACGACTTAGAATAAGGACAGCAGTGGAAAAAGCTTTAATTCCTGCATCGTAAATATTCCTTCCAAGCCATCAATAATAAGGAGGTGAAAGGTCAGAGACATGGTGCCTTGACAAGTCTTTGCCGTGACCGGAGAAATCATGTGAGAGACAAGTAGACTGGGAAAAAGAAAATAAATACGAAAAAAATAAATAACAGCAGATGGGGGGAAATACGAGGAGAAAAGATTTCTTATTAGTGTGCTTGCCGTAGGCAGAGCACACTCTTACTATCTTGCATACTTATTAGTGTGCTTGCCGTAGGCAGAGCACACTCTTATTATCTCACATACTTATTATTAGTGTGCTTGCTGCAAGCAAAGCACACTCTTATTATCTTGCATACTTATTAGTGTGCTTGCCGTAGGCAGAGCACACTCTTATTATCTCACATACTTATTAGTGTGCTTGCCGTAGGCAGAGCACACTCTTATTATCTCACATACTTATTAGTGTGCTTGCCGTAGGCAAAGCACACTCTTATTATCTCACATACTTATTAGTGTGCTTGCCGTAGGCAAAGCACACTCTTATTATCTCACATACTTATTATTATTATTAGTGTGCTTGCTGCAAGCAAAGCACACTCTTATTATCTTGCATACTTATTATTAGTGTGCTTGCCGTAGGCAGAGCACACTCTTATTATCTCACATACTTACTAGTGTGCTTGCCGTAGGCAGAGCACACTCTTATTATCTCACATACTTATTAGTGTGCTTGCCGTAGGCAGAGCACACTCTTATTATCTCACATACTTATTAGTGTGCTTGCCGTAGGCAGAGCACACTCTTATTATCTCACATACTTATTAGTGTGCTTGCCGTAGGCAAAGCACACTCTTATTATCTCACATACTTATTATTATTATTAGTGTGCTTGCTGCAAGCAAAGCACACTCTTATTATCTTGCATACTTATTATTAGTGTGCTTGCCGTAGGCAGAGCACACTCTTATTATCTCACATACTTACTAGTGTGCTTGCCGTAGGCAGAGCACACTCTTATTATCTCACATACTTATTAGTGTGCTTGCCGTAGGCAGAGCACACTCTTATTATCTCACATACTTATTATTAGTGTGCTTGCCGTAGGCAGAGCACACTCTTATTATCTCACATACTTATTATTAGTGTGCTTGCTGCAAGCAAAGCACACTCTTATTGTTACTGTCGGCCATTTTTATTATTATTTTTCCGCCAAAAGGTTTGGCACGCTACTCCTCCTACAGTTTTTACAGTACATACACATGTGAGACATCAAAATGTGCGGCCCATTGAGGAATCGTGTGCTATTACTTTTCTAAGAGATGCATCATAAGGTTTTTGAGATATTAAGGATTAAATGCCATTTTGGACGCAATACACACACATTGTAAAATGAGAACCATGTGGACTCAATTATAGGATCACAGAGCCAGAAATTTAAGTTTTGTTTTCCACAGGATCACAGAGCCAGATATTTAAGTTTCGTTTTGTCCGCCATCTTGTTTCTCCGCACGGTAGCTGAAGCTAACTGAAGCTAAGGTAGAATCAGATCAGTATGGATGTATTTGGACTTTTATTCTGTATATTAAAAGTCTACTGCGGAGTTTTTTACCGGCTGGCTTGATGCATTTGGGACAGATGGAATCGCGCTGCGGAGATCGGCAGGTACGTTAGCACGCAGTAGCTGAAGCTAACTAGCAAGCAACAGTAGCATGAGCTTACTAGGCTATACAAATGAAATGGTCGAGCTCATTCATGTCAGTGCTTCGACACAGCCAGCAGATGGCGACAGAGACCATGAGTTCCCCACATGGGCTGGCTTGATGCATTTGGGACATTGTAAAAGGATGAGAACCTGAGAACCGTGTGGACTCAATCACAGGATCACAGAGCCAGAAATTGAAGTTTGGTTTTGTCCTTGTTTCTCCGCGGAGATCGGGAGGCTCCCACCCAGTAGCTGAAGCTAAGGTAGAATCAGATCAGTATGGATGTATTTGGACTTTTATTCTGTATATTAAAAGTCTAGTGCAGAGTTTTTAATGGCTGGCTTGATGCATTTGGGACAGACGGACCGCGCTGCGAGATCGGGAGGTACGTTAGCACACAGTAGCTGAAGCTAACTGAAGCTAAGGTAGAATCAGATCAGTATGGATGTATTTGGCCTATTATTCTGTAGATTAAAAGTCTAGTGCAGAGTTTTTAATGGCTGGCTTGATGCATTTGGGACAGACGGACGGCGCCGCTGGTTTCTCACACACAGTAGCTGAAGCTAACTGAAGCTACGGTAGAATCAGATCAGTATGGATGTATTTGGCCTATTATTATGTATATTAAAAGTCTAGTGCAGAGTTTTTAATGGCTGGCTTGATGCATTTGGGACAGACGGACGGATCGGGAGGTACGTCTGGTTTCTCTCACAGTAGCTGAAGCTAACTGAAGCTACGGTACACACACAGAGTATGGTGGTTTCTGCGCGTCGGCCGACGCTTAACGGAGCTTCTCACGAGCTCAGTTTTTAAACTAGAGCGGAGCTTTTTTTGTTAGCGGAAACTAGACATCCAGACAAATACGTAGGTACCAGCCATGTTATGTAACATAGCTCCAAAGTCAGCGAAGTTTTTGACAAAGGTAAATGGGCATGACTATTTTCAAACAGGTCCCTTGACCTCTCACATTAAGATATCTGAATGGCTCATTAGAACCGCAAGAGTCTTAGCTTTACAGCCATATCTGACATATGTCAGCTATATAGGGTATATGAGCTCCAGGGTACTAAAGACACAGTGTTCTGCATGCAGTGAAAAGATGTTATTCTCGCCTTTTTTTCTTTCCCTATTTCTGCACACTGTGGTACCTAAACAGTCATGGAATTGTAGAAATTGGGTATGGCTACAAAGCTGAGACTCTTGTGAATCCAAAGAGCCCAATTGCATTCATGTGTGATTAAATATGGCCTCATAGTAACCATTTCAATGTGATGACAGCATTTTTTAAAACTTGACCTTACTGTATAAAATTACATGAAATGAAATGGTCGAGCTCATTCATGTCAGTGCTTCGACACAGCCAGCAGATGGCGACAGAGACCATGAGTTCCCCACATGGGCTTTCTGTCAGCCTCGGTGCCGAGTTTGTGATGCATTTAGGATCCTTGGAAAGCTGGGAATCTGTAGTTTCGTTCGATACCAAACATGTTGCTGTGCAGTGATGAGAAAAGTTTCCCAGTGCCTTTGAACGCAACTGGCTCTGTTTACTGAGTCTAGTCTGTCAAAATGCTAACAATTGCAATGCTGCACCGCTTAGCAAAGCTAGTGAACGCCAAGTCTAAGGGCAGGGGCATTGCAAGGGCGGCAAGCACACTTAAATTTTCTTTAGAAAATTTAGCCTTTTCTAGTTTCAAGATAAAAGTCAATTGAGAGTCGATAACAAAACAGACTTGATAGTAAAGTGAGGTGTGTGCACTACGCCGACCGTGAGTAATCCAATCCAAAAGGGCTTTTTTGTTAACGAGTCCTTTCTGTGGCAGCGCAATCCCACATGGTGAGTCACTCACACTCTGGCATGCTGCTGCACATTCAGACAGCTTCAAGGAACAAGAGAGAGAGAGAGAGAGAGAGAGGGGGCGAGAGAGGGGGAGGGGGAGAGAGAGCAGAAGGCAGGGGCTTAAATACGGGTAAAAAGAAAAGGACGGGGCAGAGTTGGAATGTATCCGGGACACTTAGAATAGTACACAAACAGGCTAATACACACACACACACAAACACACACGCAAATACACACACACATCACATCTTCTCTAAGAAAAGTTGTTTTCTGAATGAAAAAACATCATATTTTCAGATTCAGTTTTGGAGTTTAAGTTACAAGGTTTTGAGTTTCAGGGACACTAGATTTTAACAACTTAAAAGAAAGGCAGAAAGTAGAAAAGAGAAAAAAGTAGAAAGTAGAAAAAAAACAAAAACGTATTCGCACACACAAACAAATGTGTAAGAGTACACACACACACACACACACACACACACACACACACACACACAGGGTATTTGTCCTGTGACATAACAAATTATAGCAGGATGTCCTGATCCTGAGGACAAGTCATTAGAGGTTAGGCCATAAATTAAAGATTAACAAAGACTAATGTTTAATTTAGCCTACTGCCTACACAATAATGTGTGTGTGTGTGTGTGTGTGTCACTGTGTGAGTCTTCCAGGATTAGGTCATGATTATTATTTAAGAGAATGACTACATAAATAATACAAATATGTGTGTGCGCGTGTGGGTGTGCGCGCGCGCGTGTGTGTGTGAACAGAGCATGTGTGTGTGTGTGTGTGTGTGTGTGCACTAAACTAACACGATAGGGAGGTCAAGCCAAGATGTGTGCCATGTTACTGGGGGTGGACAACAATGGCTCTGGTGTTTACCCTGGTCACCACGGCAACCACCGCACACCCTGTCCCTCTGACCTTTCCTGGCGATAACAACACTGCTGAGTGATGTGTGTGTGTGTATGTATGTGTGTGAACCTGTGTGTATATGTATATTTGTCTTCCTACATACAGTATATTTTCGCATCTGTGTGTGTGTGTGTGTAAATCTGTGTCTATGTACTTTTCTACATATATCTGTGTGTGTGTGTGTGTGTGTGTGTAGATAAGCCGTGTCCCGACAATAGCTTTTGATTCTTTCTATAGAATTACTGGTATAGATGGCTCACGTTTCTGCCTGTCTGTCTCTCTCTGTCTCTACTGTCTTATTCTCTGTCTAGCTTTCCGTTTCATTCTCTGCCTCTGTCTCCACCACAGTACTGGATGCCAATAACTTTTAGCTTTCTCCCCTCTCTGTTTCTCACTGGCAGATATTTCTTCTTGCAGCATAAAGCCTAGGCCACACTACTAGATCAGACTAAACGGCTGGGCGTCACACACATGAAGACGAGGGATCATACACTACCTGATTCTGTCATTCAAAAACAAAAACATCTTCCCATCTGTCCAGAACAGTTCACTGTAACTACAATTACAAAATAGGTCGTTTCTCGCTCCATTTTACAGCTATAGTTCACATTTACACTTCAAATGTGTTTTGAAGTGACATTTTTACAAGGAATTGAGACTTCTTTAACTTAATTTGTAATTGCATACTTATGTGGACTGATCAAGGCTTGTTACCATTTCATACCATTTTATATGAGATTTATTCCTCTAAATAAAACTGTATTACAACTCAGTTAGCAAGTGGAGTTGGGAATCTCTACAGGTGTAAAAATGTCTTTGTGAGTGGAAGTTGTTTCAGCAACTTCTCGTTTGGGTTCATTTTTGTTTTTCTTCCTTTTTGAGCTGAACTTCCATTGTCTGTTGCCATAATCATTGTCAGATTTCAGTCTTGGTGAGTGTTGGACGGTTTCACACTAACTGAGCTCGGCCAGACCGGACCGACTAAACCAAACATGATTGGAAAACAGGTCAAAGTTTCCAGTCTTGAGCCTGGTGATAATCTAAACCACCGTCAGATGACTCTGCGGTGTGAACGGGCTCAAGACTGGAGATTTTGGCTCCAACAACTCCAGACCAGTCAAAGCCAGTCAAAGTTTTTTTCAATCATGTTTGATTTGGTCGGTGCAGTTTGGCCGGGCTCATGCAGTGTGAAGCCAAGACTCACCAAAACTGGAATCTGATGGTGATCCTGGCAACAGCCAATGGGAGTTTAGCTCAAGGAGGAAGAAAAAGACACAAGAAAGACAGCGAGGATAGAGACAAACAGAGAGGGAGAAAGCTAAATGTTACTGGTATTTTTTGGGGAGACGGAGGCAGAGAACGGTCCAGTTGGACTTTGACATTGTCATAAAAATCGTCTTCTGTGAACTGGCCTTAAGAATGAGCTTGAGATAAAGAGGGGAAGTTGAAGAGAAAAAGAGAGAAGGGGCACATCCCTGAAGAAGGAAAGCAGAAGAGAAGATAAACACAGGAATTCTGTTACCAAGGGAGCAAAAGCACTATTGGAAATATCTGGCAAGCGCTTCACTATAAGTTGGTCGAAAGAGAGAGCTGGGGAGGAGACAAACAGGCGTACAGATAGGGACAAAGAGTCCGAAAGACATGCAAGAAAGAAAGAAAGAAAGAAAGAAAGAAAGAAAGACATACTGTACATTGCCTTCATACAAACTTGCATGGCCTCGATTTAGAAACATTTCAGCTGAATGATTTGCACTACATTCCAGAGACGGCACACAACTCAGAAGGTGTGAAAAGCAGCGACTGTTCATCATAGCGATGTTCAAAACGTTGCCAACTGACAACACAGCCATAGCAACGCTGCTAACAGAGCAGCTGAGAGTTTAAAACACACTGTCCTGACTCTTTCCCTAGTGTTTAACGAGTTGAAACCTTCCTACAAGCACTTCGTAAAATGTAGACTATTAATTTGATAGTATAACTGATTATTTACATTTTAGACACGCAAAGAAATCCACTGATAAAAGAGTATAAAATAAAATATAGGACAGTCTCGCCAACCATTTGGCCGCTGCTCCACCCCAGAAAAGGGTTTGGCTTTGTTTTCACTCACTGTGCATGAGCCTAAATATCAAGGACAGACAGGACGGTGTTTAGCCAATCAATACAATCACTAATTGGCGCTAAAACCACGTATGGGTTTTTAAACCATTTCCAAAGCTACTTGTTTGAAAGGGAGCTATTGTTGCAATGCCTGAAAAAAAGTGGATTTGATGGTTTTAAGAAGTTGAAACAATTTTGAAAACTGTCCAGTCTGCTGGTGTGCACCAGGCCACAAGGATATTTTGTTGATTTACTACAGATGTAGCCATTGTGTCAGTCTTTCTTTGTAACGCTGCTCTACTGCTGCATTTTTACTCCACAATGAGGAATTTAGATTTTTTTTTTTTTAATTCTTTTTTTCAAATTTGTTTTTCTTTTTACCCATTAGGAAGTACAAGGAACAATGTTGGGCTTGTTACTCAAAACATTAGGTAGTTCATAATAACTCAGTACTTATTACTCCTAAAGAACAGTAATTTTAGATTACGTGACGATATCCTCTCTTATCTTCAAAAATCAGGACCACCTCTCTTTTTTCAAGCAGCAGATTTTTTGCACACTTAGTATATTAACAGTGACAAGTTCATGAGAAGACCAGTCAGCAGTACGTGAGAAAACTTCCACAAGTTGTCTCTTACTCAACACTATGGCAATTTTACATGAATAAAAGTCCGTTTTCCTGCTCTCTATCACCGATTAATTGAACACAACAGTGATTCAGCCTATATCCAGTTGGTGAAAGCTTTTCCACTGTCTGTTCTAAACAGCCGGTGTCTGGTAGCTCTTTCCTGGGAAAAAGTTGTTGTTGTTTTTCCGGTTTGTTTGGAATAAACAGAAGAAGAAGAGCTGGGTAGTTAGCATGAGCAGCGATAGCCACCATGGCTGAACAAAGAGAAGAGAAACTCAAACTGCATCAACAGAAAATCCAAGCTCCGCCCACACTGTTTGATTGACAGGTGATCTGTGGGAAGGGAAGAGATCTCTGGGATGTCGCCAAAATTAAACAAACAAACAAAAAACAAGGACTTTGCACATGACCAATTTAATAGTAAGGTAGTAACGGTTATATAATAGCCACTGCAGGAGTAATACTGGATGGAGGCTGGATAAACACATGAAGGTGGACCTGCAGTGACCCTGTGATCCAGCAGGACAGATGCAGGATAGATACATGATGAGCGTCAGATTGTGGTTTGTGCTGCAGACAGATGAACAAAGGCAGAAACAGAGGAGACAGAGGCTGAACTCTGTCAGTACGATCTAGCGGTCGAGTCGCTCGGCTAACTTCCAGCTTTTGCCAGCGCCTAAACACACAAGGAGTAATGGCTGCCATGTGGGTATGGAGATAGGACCGGACCCTCCCCCCAGACTCAGGCCTGTGTGTGTGTGAGTGAGAGAGAGAGGGCAAGAGAGAGAGAGAGAAAGAGAGAGAGAGGGAGAGAGAGAGAGGGGTTTTATTTTTTCTAATTTGATTTTGTTTTCAGCAATCAGAAAAGACAAAAAACAGCTCTGGACTAGTTACTCAAGAGGTTATATTTTACATATTACGTGTTACTCTAAAAATATTACTGTGTGTGTGTGTGAGTGTGTGTGTGTTTTTGTGTTTGGCTTAAGTATAACAAACCTGTACTATGCTAGCTGTATCACGGCCTCTGTTGCTTTATGTGTGGGTGCATGTGCACGAGTGTGTGTGTGTGTGTGTGTGTGTGTGTGTGTGTGTGTGTGTGTGGCAGCGGTATCTTGGCCTCAGCTCTCCATCGCTGGAATTTCCTCCAGCTCAGCAGCCAGGACAAGATGGCTACCATATGCCAGCTATTCAGACACACACACACACACACACACACACACACAATTGAACGAAGGCCACAATACAGCTAGCATGCAAGTTTGTGATACTGACGCCAAGTATACGTATAAACATAAACACACACTCAAACACATAGTGGAGCGAAGGCTGAACAATCACACATGACAAAGCTCATGATATGGACACACACACATGCACACACACACATCAATCCACATACACACACACACACATACACTGTCACATACACATGCTCAGTGTTCCACTGCCTGTACGGTGTGCATGTGTGTGATTGTGTATGTGCATGTGTGCGTGTATGTGTGTGTGTGTGGCAGTCTCTCTGCCACACACACTGTGAGCGACTTGGTTGATGGGTCGCTGTATTCTGACCGGTTGTGGGCGGGGCCAGAGGCTCTGATTGGATGCAGCGGTCTGCAGCTTCAAAGATTTCAACAGGTAAATTATGTATTATTGCCTTTCATAACGCTACATAGTTTTGATGAGTTATCATAGCTAGCAAGCGCTAATTAAGTAGCATTAATTGAAAATAAACAGAAAAACATACACTGACTTTACCATTGACCCAAACGATGGATGCAACCGTTCTCCAAGCTCCGTTTTAAGACGTTTATTCCTGCAGTCTTTCAAATAAAAGCTGCAGAGACCTGGGAAGCTTTGAACGGCTGGAATCAACTTCATAATCAAATCCATTTTGCTCTTGCCAGGCTGAGCTATTGTTTCACAAAACAAAATCACATCGGTAGGGAAACAAGAAAGAAAGCGGGGAAAACTGATGAAAAGCTCAGTTTGATTCGGTCCACTTCTCTCGGACGATAAGCTAATTTCCTATCCATGGGCCCCCAGCCGGAGTTTCCCCGGTCGTTCCTCCTTCCTAGGAAATGAACGGACTTCTGGTGAATTGTTGCTCTTATTAGAAGACAGGAAACACTGAGGAAAAAGTGCGAGCTGGCAGGCAGGCAGCGCTAGACGATGAGCTTCTATCTCCTGATGCAGCAAGGTATCAGGTGTGTATGTTACACTGCTTACAGGGAATCTTTGAAGACGCACCGTATGCTGGCAGATGGTGCAACAGTAAACACCGCCATGTGCTAACGCTAACCGCAGGCAGGGTCTGAATCTCTGAAGAGTCTCCTAGAGTGCAGAGGGGCAGCACAACATGAGAGGGAGACTTGAAGAAGCTCGAAAACAAGCTCAAGACTAAAAAAAACAAAACTCAAAGTGCTAACGCTAACCACAGACAGGATTTGTAGCCCAATCTGCTAAGCACACAGCAGAACTTTGTTTGCCAGAGAAAACGCACTGTCAGAGGAAAGTTACAGTTGTTTTGGATCTAACAATTACTGCAATTATCACTGTAATAGGAGGTACTAAGGAGTCAGGCTTGTTACCGCTTTTTTCTTTTCTTTTTTAACCCTCTATCCCTTTTTATAGGGGAACATTAGGGTATTCCTTTGTTTTTTCTTCTTCTATGCTTCGATGGAACTGCTGTGAAAACTGTGAAAATTGGAAAAAGTATCGTATACCAAGAATGTCATTTTGATTTGCTTTTTTTTACACTCTGTATCCCTCAAAAAAAAAAAAAGTTACCCATTTATATATATTCAAACCGAGGAGCTGCCCAGTCCAACCACAGCCTTCTACAGCTGTCCAGTGAGCAGCTCCACTGGAAAAAATGTGGCTTGATTGCCCTGGACACACACACACACACACACACACACTAACAAAATCTCTAATCTTTACCACACACTCTGCCCATGTGACTTTCGTTCGCCTTGGTTCACTTATAATTAGTGAGTGAGAACCAAAACAAACCAAATACAAAAAAAATGCAACAAAGTCAAACTTTTCCATTATCGTTCCGGACCGAAGAAAACAGACTGAAGGTGTGATTGCACCCTTTAATGTGCTCGACTCATTTTAACATGTTTTAACGTTGTTGAACTGTTTGGACTGTGTTGAGCTGGACTCAGCCGGCAGCACCAGAATATCACCGTAAACCGCGGCACCGATACTTTACGACTGCGGTTTGGAAAATTCCATAACGATAAAGTCCCAGTCCGACTCCCGGCCGAACGTAAACTTCTGTCTACATTCCAGTGAGCTCTGAGGGATCAGACACAGCCCAAGTGTGTGTGTATGTGTGTGTGTGTGTGTGTGTGTGTGTTTGTATGTGCGTGCTTGTGTATGCGCATGTGTGTGGTTAAAGTCTATATAAAGCCATTTGATGCACAAGAGGATGGCTCAAACAGACACACATATTCTGATTCTACAGCTGGCTTGTGGACACACACACACACACACACACACACACATATATAAGTGCAGCAGGACAGTGTGAGTCAGTGCTGCTACTAGCCAGAGGCCGATGTTGGCCCAACAAACATCTGCTCTGTATGAGCCAATGACATGCTTTTGCACATACACACACACACACACGCACCCACACACATGCACACCCACACACACACATGCACCCACACACACACACACACATCTGCTCTCTGTTATCCAACGACAAGACCATACACACTGCCATACACAGCCACAGGCAAATGCATGCACATGAAACAGACACATACACACACACACACTTGCACATCCACACATGTATCCTATGTGATCAATTACTAGCCTTGCACAGCTAACCCATCATCAGAAACAGAGATAGAAACCAGAGAATCCAAACCAGCAAAGAGAGTTGGACAGTTGGAGAGAGAGAGAGAGAGAGAGAGAGAGAGAGAGAGACTGAAAGACAGAAAGGAGAGAGAAATGTAGATAAAATCTCAGTAAATCAAAAATAGAGCCAACAAGCTAACTCACCACTGTTCAATATCTGTGGTTTGACTGAATAAGGTCAAGACGCCTCCAAAATGAAAGACTGAGACAAAGATGGAGGGGGTAGAGAGAGGGGAGAAAGAAAGAAAGAACGAAAGAAAGAAAGAAAGAAAGAAAGAAAGAAAGAAAAAGAAAGGGGTGATGTGGAGAAGGACGGACAGAAATATAGAGGGAGAGAGAGGAGAGATGAAAGTTGAAAAACGAGAGGGAGTGATGGAAATAAGGAAGAGAAGATCATGAGGGGAAGGAGGGAAAAAAGAGAGCGAGGGATGGAGAGAGGGAAGGAGGAAGGAGGGATGGAGTTGAATAATGTTTAAAACTGCCAAATTGTGGCTAAATTGATGATCCTGGTTGCGATCACGATTGTTCATCCTAATTATTAAGTCCAGATGCTCGGAGCAAAATATTTGTTCACAACATTTTTGGCATCTCATTATTTTCTTGATAATTTTCAGTTGACTATTTTTCAGTGAAATGCCTCCAATATTTATACGATATACCAATTTTTATATACTCATCTAAAAATGCACTGTGGTAAAAGCTGAAGTACCATTTCAAATCCTTTACTCAAGTCAAAGTATAAAAGTACATGGTCTTAAAATGACTTAAAGTATAAAAGTAAAAGTAGTCGTCTAAAAAAGTTATTTCTAATGTTCTAAACTCTGAATCCCAGATGAGAAAGAGTCTGCAGCTCGTTACTTAACGTTAACTCTAGCAGCTGAATTCACTTTAACGTTAATTCTCTGCTCTCTTGTTGCTTCTCTCTCTCTGTCTCTTTCCCTCCTTTCTGGTGTCGCTTTGCTGAACAAGCAGGCAATCACATTAAGGCTCTCAATCAGTTGAAGATTTCCCGAGAGTAACGAGTCTGTTTTGAAAATGTAGTGAGTAGAAAGTATAGATTTTTCTTTTTGAAATGTAGTGTAGTAAAGTACAGATACTTGAAAATCTTATTTAAGTACAGTAACAAAGAATTTTTACTTTGTTGCTTCCCACCTCCAGGCCTGATGTTAAATTTTTTTTAATCAATATTTAATCTTTCTTTGCCTACTTTCCGCACCCATTTCACGCCTGACCGTCCTGAAAGCGGATCCCTCTCTGGTTTCTTCCTTATGTGGTTTTCGTGGGAGTTTCTCCTTGTTCTCATTGAGGGTCTAAAGTTTGGAGGGTGTCGTTTTCATTTATTGTTTCATAATGTGGCCGTTGTGAAGCTCTTTGAGACTGTAACAATGATTTAGGGCTTTACAAATAAACATGACTTGACTTGCTGTACAGACTAAACGGCTGGTCTTGAGTAAATGCTTGCTGTCCCATCAGAAAGGCAGGGTGTCCCACACGAAGATGAGGGATCACACACTACCCGATTCGGTCATTCAAAGACATTTTCCCATTCGTCCACAACAGTCCACTGTAAATTCAGTTACAAAATAGATTCGTTTCTCTGTCCATAATACAGAAGCTACAGTTTACATTTACAGTACAAATGTATTTTGAAGTGACATTATTTAAGGATAACATGGATGAAGAGTTTTGTATGAGACGTCTTTCACTTAATTTGTAATTGCATACTGATGTGGATCAATCCAGGCTCACTGACATTTTATACCATTCTATCTGAGATTTATCCCTCCAAATAAAATTGTTTTGCATCATCAAAACTGGAGTTGGAGATCTCTACTGATGGAAAATGTCTGTGTCTTCTGCCATTGGCTGTTGCCAGGATCAGTGTCTCGGTGAGACCGTTTCACACTACAAGAGCCCGGCCAGACTGGACCGACCAAATCAAAACATGTTGGAGAAAATGTTGCTGGAGTCGTCAGGAGGCCAAAGTCTCTAGTCCTGATCCCCCTTCACACTACAGGATGATCTGACCCCGCTTCCCCCCCCCACCAGACTCACCTCGACGATCGGGACGGTCCCGTCGGGCGTAGAATTAAAATCATCTAGTGTGACCTAGCCTTAGCAGCACAGTAGTATGCTTTCTGGTTCTTGGGAGTCGACGACCAGCACTCGTTTGGGACTGCAGCTGTTCTTCCTCACCTAAAGGACGACACGCTTGTCTCAAAACTGCTGAAACGGGTTCAGAGTATTACCTGAACTTGCTGGCGCAGACCTTGCACGTCTCTGTTTCTTGTCGGACTCGACGTAGCCAAATTATTTCCACACCACGGCCGGACAGTAGCGTATGGTGCTGTGGTGGGTGTGTCCCTCTTACTGTGCAACCTAACTTGCTTAAAGGAAAGCTCTATTTTGAGCCACATGATGGGTTCATGTGTCAGTTGTTAGTTTGCTGTCAAAGTCTGGAAAAGAAACTGTATCAAGTTTGATTTGAACAAAATATTTAGGTAATTATCGTTATCGTTTCAGCTCCGAGCCCAACCACTCAACCACCATCGCACTTGAGTTCCAGTTCTGAGTTCTACACTGAGTTCTGATTCAACAGCTGGCTTGTGAGCACACACACACACACACACACACACACACACATGCACACTGGCGATAGCAGTACCCAGCTCTGTCCAAGTCAATAAGCCAGCCAACAAACTCTGCCTAGTTCTGCTCTGCCACACTCCTCTGAGGATCTGCTGTGTGTGTATGTGTGTGTGTGTGTGTGTGTGTGTGCGTTTGACTGGCGCCACACTACTGCTGGGAGTAATTATAAAGACATGAAGCAGAGAGTTGAAGATCGCTGTTATATGCAACGCTGAGAAACACAGACACACACATATATGTGCACATATACACACACACACACACACACACACACACACACACACACACACACACATATACACATACTATATGATATAGTGTGTTGTTAGTCTGGCCCACAAAATGGCATACTGACACTGCCATTACCACAAGACAAGATCAGTCAAACACCACAACAGGACATCCTGCTGTACCAACATCCTAAAAATAATTTTAAAAAAACCCGACCAAACAGTTAGAATGAAATATAACATAAGAATATAGAATAGATAAAGAGTATTTATCTTAGTCTAGAGCAAGTGGAGCTATAGTGGATATGTGTGTGTGTATGAGTGTGTGTGTGTGTGTGTGTGTGTGTGTGTGTGTGTGTGTGTGAGTGTCACAATTCACCGGCAGATGACCTTTTACACAGCCAGCAAAGAGCTGTCGCCATGTGCTCTGCAGGAAGGAAAAGCATGGGAAACACACACACACACACACACACACACACACGAATCACACAAACATATAAGGAAATATACACACACAAAAACACGGAAAAATCCGCCCCCTACCACCCGATCCACCCGATCCACCCACACACACTGTGGCCATCCTACACACACACACACACACACACACACACACACGACCCCTGTTCTCTACAGCAATGAGTCACTCTGCTGGGAACTCCATGCTTTCCCTATTACTACCGACTGACTGACTGTCCTAACATGCTCTAAGAGAGAGAGAGAGAGAGAGAGAGAGAGAGAGCGCAATAGGCATATCTCCATTTCTACAGACTGTTGCCGTCTGAAAGAAAGAGACACAAAATAGGTGTGAGAGAAAGAGAGAGAGAGAGGGAGAGAGAAGGAGAGAGAGAGGGAGAGAGAGGGGGAGAGAGAGAAAACCAGAGAGCTGTTGTAAAAAGTTTCCACCTGAAAGAAACAGAGAGGGAGACACAAAGTAGGTGTGAAAGAGACAGAGAGAGAGAGAGAGAGAGAGAGAGAGAGAGAGAGAGAGAGAGAAAGAAAACCGATAGGGAGACTCCAATTCAGCTCAATTCAGCTCCACTGTCATCCGACCTTACATGAGCGCACAGCGGAACGAAAAACTTTTTTTTTCTTGCGGTCACGGCTCATTCCAAACAAGAGCAAAAAAATGATGAAAGCGGCAAAATGAGAACTCCACGTCTTTTTCATTACTACTGTCTGACTGTCTGTCCAAAAAAAAAAATGCCATACCCAAAAGACGACACATCACCTACAGAGGAAGAGAGAGGGAGCGCTGCCGGGGAGAGAGAGACAAAGAGAGAGAGAGACAAAGAGAGAGAGAGAGAGAGACAGAGAGATCATCTACATTTTCATACAAGTAAATGTCAATTTTGCACAATATTTTAGACCAAATACCTCAATATTGATAACGTGACGATATTTTGGGGATGAGTACTTTCATAAGATATTTACACACAAGACAAATTTTTCAGTTATGTGTAATCAGTAAATGAGTAATGTGGATATGATGAGCAGGTAAAGCCAATCATTGTTCATTTTACTCAGCCAGAACAGGCTGATAAGTCCAGAAAACTGTATCACTTTGCTGTAACGCAGCCTTTAAGACCAGAAAGAAGTAAAATTTAAGTTTTATATATTACGATAACCAAAATCCCAGATGATATCTAGTCTCATATCACGATATTGATATTATAGGATATATCGCCCACCCATACAAGCTTTTACGTTTCCGATTTGTTTAGAATAAGTAGAAGAAGAACTGGGTAGTTAGCATGAGCAGCGATAGCCACCATGGCTGAACAGACAAAGAAGAGAGAAACTCAAACTGCATCAACAGAAGATCCAAGCTCCGCCCACACTGTTTGATTGACAGGTGATCTCTGGGAAGTGCAGTGCAGAAACACCACAGTGAGGCTGAGGGACAAAGATGGAGAATAAATAAAAACGAGGAACTCGTAGATTACATCTCCACAGGATTACCACTTTATTAAATGTTGTGTCATCCTTGTCGTGTGAAAACCTTGTAACTCCCAATTTTATTCTCATGTTATAACTTACTTAATTGAAGGATTACATGCTCCTTTATGGGTTAAGAAAATTCAACCATCCTTGGTCTTATGAAAACCTTTAGAAAACAAATTGGATAAACACAAAAATGCCTGCTGGTCAAGCTAAAAAAAAGGCAGTCTTTCTTAGTTCCTGAAAAGTTTTTGGAGATTTTAGACATGTGAGGCTTTTACCTGACAACAGCAATATGTTATGTTAAAGGTTAGGTTAAGTAACACTAGTCATTGTATTGACTTGTTTTACAGTATTTTTTTTCCTTTGACGACATTGCAAATTCACGTTCAAGCCAATGCAAACATGTTGATTTGAACCAACAGGAGATACGGAGTAATTATAAAAGTGTTAGACTTATTTGCTCCTTCGAAGTCCAGTCTGCAGTCCATTTGGGTTTGCTTACTTTGATTCATTGCAGATTGAATTGAATTTAAATTGAAAGAGAGAGAGAGAGAGAGAGAGAGAGAGAGAGAGAGAGAAAGGTTAGGGGGAGGGAAAGGAGGGAGGAGAGGGAGGAGGAGAATCAGGAGGGGGAAGGGAGAATAGTAGAGGGCAAAGAAACAGACGAAAAGGGAAAAGAAAGACAGAGAGAGAGGGGGGAGAGAGAGAGAGGGAGAGAGAGAGAGAGGGAGAGAGAGAGAGAGAGAGACAGAGAGGTTAGGGGGAAGGAAAGGAGGGAGGAGAGGGAGGAGGAGAATCAGGAGGGGGAAGGGAGAATAGTAGGGGGCAAAGAAACAGACGAAAAGGGAAAAGAAAGACAGAGAGAGAGAGAGGGGGAGAGAGAGAGAGAGAGAGAGAGAGAGAGGGGGAGAGAGAGACAAAGAGAGGGGGGGAGAGAGAGAGAGAGAGAGAGAGAGAGAGAGAGAGAGAGAGAGAGAGAGAGAGAGAGGGAGGGAGGGAGGGGAAGAGACAGACGGAGAGAAACAGGACAACAGAAGAATACAGAGCGGGGATAAATGCCACGAGGATATACCTGGATCAAAAGTGTTTCTGGTTCAATAAGCAGGTGAATAATAACCGTACATGCAAATCCAGCCCACCTGGCAACTCAGACAGGCAGGCGGACATGTTTTGCCAACGCTGATCTGTTCTAGAGATCCTCATTAAGATGCATCAGCTCAGAAAAAACAGACAGGACAGATCTACTCAGCCAACAACAACTCTGCAGTTCATTAAAAACAAACCAAAAAAAAAACACAACACTACATCTCCTACACACAGAAAAAACAAGGTGCAAACTGGAGCTCAAAATGGTTCTACAGAGTGGTTCTCAACATGGGGTCCAGGGACCACTAGGGGTCCTTGAGGGGGTTCCAGGGGGTCCCCAGAAAATTCTCTGTTATCTCTCTACCTACAATACAGATAGTCATGGAGTTCTGGACAAAATCATATCTAACAATAAAAGTATTCTCAGATTTGGGTCCAAGAGACAAAATCTCATCAAATGGGGGTCCGTTTCTCTAATGTGGACTAAATTAGGGGTCCTTGATATGAAGAACCATTTTCAGTTCCAGTTCGCACCTTTATTTTTCTGTGTGTGTGTGTGTGTGTGAGTGTGTGTGTGCCAGGCTTAAGCAGACAGTCAGTGTTGATCCATCAGCCAAATCAGATAAATGATGATCTACAGTGTTTGGGCAGCAACTCATTTTCTGATCTCATTTTACTTTGGATTAGTGTTGTCAAGGTAACCAAAATTCCGACACTACTTCAATATCTTCAACACCAACACCAGTCCTGCCCTGATGAAGATCTTATGGTCGAAACACGATGACTCCAAGCCAAGTCAAGTCAATTTTTATTGTCCCAGATGTGTGATGTGTGCTGCCATGACAGTAAATCTTTTAGTCTCTTCCCTCCTTACTGGAATTAAGAGCGCCTTGGAAATTGTGCATCCAGCTGAAGAGTTGACTTTCTTCTCACTGGAGGTTTTCGATCTTACAGCTAGTATCTCCCAGGGCTCCCTTGAAAAAGAGATTTCGATCTCAATGGGACTCACCTGGTTAACTAAAGGATAAATAAATAAAATAAATCTCAAGTGAAAGACTGAATTCAACACTGAGTTTTACAAA
Organism: Centroberyx gerrardi; assembly: GCF_048128805.1. Taxonomy (NCBI): domain Eukaryota; kingdom Metazoa; phylum Chordata; class Actinopteri; order Beryciformes; family Berycidae; genus Centroberyx; species Centroberyx gerrardi. The sequence goes on along the minus strand of NC_135998.1, from coordinate 5,884,632 downwards.
CGTTGAATACATTCACCAAATGTGTTATGCAAGCTGATATTCAATTTCAGCTTCACGTCCAGAGGGTGTGTGTGTGTGTGCGGTTTGGAATAGTTAGAATAAGAAGGATTGGAGTAGACAGAGCTGCAGTCTGGCTCTTAGACAGCAGCCAGCGCAAAATTTAACAGTTGAAATAGCTGAAAACATGGCAAAAGCGTCAAGCAGCCCACCACATCTTGAACTGGATCCCAGTTCACGTAATTGAAATGACAAACTGGTGCCAGAAGCCAAATATGGAACTATTTCTCTTACTATTTCTTTTCTCTTACAGGCCGACATCAAAACTCACAGACAGTGCAGCAGAACTGTCCGGGTCAAATGTGGAAACACATTGATTAGTTTTTCTTGTTTGCCGTGGCATCGTATTCCTATTGAATTACAAGATATGAAACTTAGTATTGATGTCAACGTCACAATTCTGGTAACAGAGGTGTGACAGAGTCAACTTTGCTCAAGTCCCAAGTCAGTCTTAAGTCTTGAAGCACAAGCCTCAAGTCAAGTCTGAAGTCTAAATGTAGAACAGCAAGTCAAGTCAGAACAAATCAAGAGTCCAGTATCAATTTAATATCTTAAAGAAAACTAAATATCTAGGACTTTTCAATGCAATATGGTTTTAATAGGATAAAAACTTGGTAAGAGCATCATGAGTTTGATTTCTATAATCAGTTTCAACTTCAATAAATTCAATCATTCCATACAAATTCAGAAAACAGAATTTAAATTCAGTCGTCTGCTGGAACAAATCTCATCACTTTCAATCTAAGTCATTTACACAAACACAAGATCTCAAGTCAAGACTTTAGGAACCTTTTCAAGTCATCAGAGTACAAGTCAGAGTCAAGTCCCAAGTCACCAAGTCAAGTGTCAAGCATTCTCTTCATGCATCAAGTCTCAAGCAATTAAAACTGGGACTTGAGTCAAACTCATGTGACTCGAGTCTGGTATCATGACAACACTACTTTGGTTGTGAAGTGATGCGATTCCCATGTGTTCACAGTGCAATCTTTAAGCTTCAAGTTGAGGAATTCCATCATTGTCACAACAAACATTTTAGAAACTAAAATGTTTTGCTGTCTAAACGCTTTTGGCGCTCGGCGTTCACGCCAAGCCAAAGCGAACTCTCACAGACTCGACGCAGCGACGAGATCAGGCAGCAAAGCACACAGACCTCATATACAGTCTGTCAGGCTGAAGCAAAAACACACACAGAGAGTTGGCCTGCGCCGCACACTGCAGCACCTACAGGGCGAGCATTCAGCGAGCCAAACAGACCCCATATATGTCGGGCTGGAGGCGAAACGCTTAAAGAGCCGATCTGCACTGCGCACTGCCGAATCTACAGTGAGACTATTCAGCCCCATCCAGACAGCAGAGCAAACACACCTCGCATGAACCAATAAGCTGAGGAGTTAAGATTTGGGCCTTTATCGGCAGACAGAAGGGGCCCGGGCGAGGTTAAATAAAAACAAAACAAACTAAAATATAAATAGCCGAATCTTTTGTCTGAATTCTTGGTTGGCAGCATGATGCAAAACAAACTGTTGGAGATGTTTCTTCCAGAGAGAATAGAGTGGCGACTAATGACAAAGGCCTGCAGCAGAGACCAGCAGAGACCAGCAGAGACCCGGCTCACAGCCGGCCCACTATCCCACCAGTTTGCTTGAGATAGCACGGCAGATAGAGGCTAGATTTACAGTGCGCCACCATGATTCGGTTTCAAAGTTTGTTGGTATTGAGACATTGTGTGTACATGTGTGTGTGTGTGTCTTGTCAGATCCACAGGGCAGATAAAAAAAAACCTCTGTGTAAGATCAAAGGCAGTGTTTCTCAGAGGGAGGGAGATTTTAGCGGCTAAAATTCCTCGTGAATCTCGCAGCCAGAAGAAAATCTCTATATAATCTCACTAGTTTCTCTATGACAGACAAAGACGAGGCTGTACCGGCTATGTTCATAACACATACCTCTAAGTTTACAAGTTTAGTAAGGCCACACGTAGTTTGGCCTTACTGAACATGAGGCAACATGAAGTACAGATACACAGCCTGGATCCATCCTGTCTGCACCATCTCAGTAGTTGTACAGTTATTTTGCAGTTATTTTTGTGAGATGATGGCAAAAGGGAAAGATAATAGTAATAGATTACTCATTGATCTCCTAGTCAGAAAAATAGATTTTTTTTATACACTCTCAGTATTGTAAAATTACACTGAAGTCCAAGTTCTGGTCCTGGATTGTTTTCACATTATGAATTTTGAGCATATTCACGCTTGAAGAGTGTGACTTGCAGATAGAGAAGACTTTTTTATGTTGGTTTTGCTATTGGCATTATCATCTTTTATACTTTTCTATTTTATTGTGTGAAGCACTTTGTAACCTTGTTTTGAAAAGTGCTATATAAATGAAATGAAATGAAATGAATGATGATATTTTCATCTTTCAAAACCTTACTTCCAAACCAAAATCTTAACATTACAAAACATAATCATCCTTCCACAGCTCCAAAACATATCATAAACTGTCGTAAAGCTGTCACATAACTAGCAGTCTTTATATTAAAGGTTCTGTTTTTCCCTCCAATCCATTGTTTTAGTTTTCGGCGGCAGCGCTGCACGGTCTGCATTTGGATGATGGTTTGGGCCTAAAGGTTTAACAGCTGAATTCGTCATATAGATATAGATAGAGTCATGCTCTGTGCTGCATGCTCGCTTAACTACTGCTGCACTTTGGCTCCGTCCACCAAGAGGAATTGTTTGGAAAAATCTAGTTGAGGCTCTTTTCGACCGCTGGAAGCTGAAAAGAAGGATCTGGTAACTACATGGTTGAGAGATGCTACGGTTTTGTGTTACGAGACACTCATTTGGTTCTGCTGTATGATGTTCAGGACAGAGCTGTCTGTGAATAATTAAGGATAGATGCAGGATAAATGCAGCAAGTTTTGATGAGTGACAGTTTCAGTTTCAGTTTATTTGCACAACAGCTATAGGCTTATTCAAAGTCCTCCCCTTAATTTCAATAAGTCATAAAATAAATTCACATAAAACATACATACCAACTTTACTAATTATTAACATCAGTCATCAAAACATGTATACAAAAGAGAAAGACCCAAAAGACAACAGAAAAATAGATTTTAAAATAGAGACAATATACAGTCGCACAATCTGTGATAGATGTAAGATATATATATTTTTTAACTATTAGAGAGGATGATGACTTCAACGTCGTGTTCAATCAATTCTCTGACACTGTAGTGACGACGGTTAACGCCACACATCTGGTCCTCGGAGCAAATTAAAGCAAATGCTGAGAATCAAATACTCTTTTATCTGTTTCAGATTGAAACAATAAACATTTGGAAAGTTGCCCAGCCAACTTTTAACACATGCAGTGCAGTGTTAATGCAATGCGCTGACGTCAGCAGTGCCTGCTTGACTCACTACCAACACACACCCGTCTTCAACAGAATACTGACTTCAGGAGAAAAACTTGATGCAACAGCTTACTGTAGCAGACACACGATGCCATATTTAGCCAACTGTGATCGGTTGCTTCATCAAAGTGCGTTTGATAAAGTTTGAGCTCAGAACACAGAAAAGATTCAGGCCAATTGTAATCAACAAGCAATTAATTCTGAGTCTACCCTAAATTAAGTTAAATTAAGTAACTCATTCTGAGGATTTTTTAAATTTATTTAGAAGAGTCTAGCCTTACTTAATTCAGGCCTTTTCTAATCAGCTGAACTTCCAAAGCCACTCATTCCCCAAAAATGTTTTGTTTTTTTTCTTTTTGGACAAGTGTACTGTTATTAAGTGTTTTCATGCTTCACAAATTAAGGCTTATTTTAATCAACTAACATTTTACAAAACCACTCTTTCCTTACAAGGGCTTTTAGAATAGAATCTCTAATCTGATTAGATAGACAGAACAAACCGCTCCAAAAGCAATTATAAGTTTGTGTTTGTTTCTTTTTAAAGAAAGAGATAGAAATAGAGGAGAGAAATTATGTGATGGCATAGTATGAGTGAAGTCAAATGATGAGTCCGTGCAACTACAATACCTAGACCAGATCCAAAACAAGCACACTGTCACCAAATTAAACGGGATGGTACAGATGCGGCCTACATATGATTTAGCCATATTTCATTTATCATTAAAATACATTTCCCGTATACACACTTAATTCAGATTTCTCAATCTCCCACGAAAACAAAGCAGTGCCACTCATGTCTCCTCCTCGCCTGGGTCCAGACCTTTGAATCCGCCCGCTCCACCGAGTTGACTGCTTCTGGTCTGGCATCGTGACATGAAACAGCGGTTTCTCTCGGTTGAAAAATGATCGGTCCAATGAGCGCCGGGGGGGGACTAACGATTAACCAATCAGGGACTAACGCCATTGTCGAGCTGTTGTCAAGTGTTGTGAAGCTGTGCGGCGGAGCCAAGGAGGAGTAATAACAACAATGGCGACCGCTGTAGACAAGGTAGACGCTGCTATCGAGGCTGTTCTAAATCCATTAAAAGTACCAATTACTTTGAAATCCGAACAGCACTCTGCTTTGAAGGCATTTATTCAAAGGGGAGATGTTTTTTTTCGCATCAGTGTCGACTTAAAATGACGTTAGATTCAGGCGGATACGTTGGTCTCTAGTGATTGGTTAGGGAAAATCGAATCCCCCTCCCCCACGGAAAGCGGTTAGAGTGGAGGCAATGTCAGACTGAAGATGGAAATGGAGTGTAATGAGTTGACAATTCTGTCTGATATCAGTCTCCTCCTGTTGAAATATTACTTTGCCAGCTGCCTGCTGTCTGTTTGATTTGCATGCATGTCCTGGTTGTATCCGCACACAAAGGTTTATTTCCATTTACGTAGTTTGCCTTGCGTAAATTGGAGACACACTGCATTAACACTTTGTTGTTAAATATAACAACAAAGGCTAAATGTCTCTCTGACCACTTGCGGTCTGAGGTTCATTTGCATGCTGGGTTATCAGATCCTACATCTTGGGTGTATTTGCACCTGGATTTTATGTGTTTTTTGCTCTATCCAAATACACTCTGATCACCCTTGAGGCATGTTAATGTCAGGGGGAAGGGAGTCATATAAGTCCCACTTTTTAATAATTAATGTACTGCTGCTGCATCCCCAATAAACAATCTTTCGAAACACTTGCACATGCAGGTTAGCTGGAGGGTGGACAGACTGATAATTCAGCAACTGATAATGAAATAACTGCCAGTTGATGTAATAACGAATCAAAATGTAATACAATGTCCCGCTAAATGAGCCAAAAATGTAATAAAACGCAATATTGTAATAGTTTTTTCCTGATAATGTAATACATTATTATATCAACCAGCAATTATTAAATTATATGGGTTGTAACCTTTCTTTATTATTGCTATATCATGTGTAACTACTGAGATTCTACCTGTGATTTAAGTACAATAATCAAAGAGAATGTAGATACTATAATAAGTAAAGAATGATCAATGTGCTCAAATGGCTGTATCAGAATAGCATTAAGGCTCGGTTCACACTGCAGGCCTTCATGCTCAATTGTGAACTGCTGCTCATATCTGATTTTTTTGGATGACTGTTCATCTCTAGTCTAGGATGTAATCCATATCTGATACCAACATGAACTGACAGCGATGTTGAAAAGACTCACAATAACAAAAGACGTCACATCAGTTTTTGTACCTAGGCAAGGGCGGATATTTCATTTCACTGTTGGGGGGGACAATAAACAGAAAAATTTCTCAAGAGCAATTCCTGAAGGGGACACCAAAGGTGCCGCCAAAAGTACTGTTGTATTAAATGTATATAGAGGTCCATTATGAAACATTTCCATAAGCACTTCATTCCTTTCTTATGAAGATTTTATCAAATTGCCTTTGATATTACTGGGGTCTTTCTACTTGGCGTTTCGGTGCACTGAAAAATGATCGGATGTCTGTTTTTCTTTTCTCTGCCATTTTAACTGACCTGGCTGGCTGACAAATAGACACACACACACACACACACACACACACACACAGCATGCAGGTTATTTACAGTAGTAGGTGAGATGCAACACCCATTAACTGAACTAAAGCTAATATATGCCTAATTAGATTTTGTTTTCCCGAAAAAGCAGATCTCTAATGTTTTGCTGTCAATGTGTAAAAGTCCAGAACGCTATGAAGCCTGCCAGAAACGTACTTATATTTAACATAATGTTTGTTGTAATTATGTCTTTTTTATCAATTAAGTCTTCATTTATTTCCAAAATTATGAACAAAATAACATAGTGGCAGCCATTTTACATGCAGTAAGAAAAAAATAATATACTTAGAACCTAATTACATAGGGTAAGTTAATCTTAAATATTATATTATAGAAATATTACTGTTACCATCTACAAAAGATAAAGTATTTTGGTATGAAATCCCGCATTTTAATTTAACCAACTATCCTGTATCATAAATACATGTCTGGCATTTGTAACAAACCAAACCGCTTGAAAATCGGTCGAAAATTCAGCGAGTTATGAGGATTTTAATTGTGGATAGACCTCCTGCCTTCATACACACACATGCATTAGGAGACGCGGCTGCTCCGTACCAACACGCTGACGCACGAGATTCAACCGCGAGGTAACGGAACAAAATGTAGTCTGATTACAATTGTGAATGTGTTTTATTCTATTGAGTGGTAGAAGTAAAGAAAAATGTCTGACACATCCTTTGTTTTAAGTTAACCTCAGCTACTTACTGGAGGTCTGCCACCACTGACACACTTCCAGAGATCCTCCACACACACTCGTACCGAGGGCTAATGTGTGTGTGTGGGGGTTCGGGGAGGCAGGTAGGCAGTGGACCAAACCACTGTGAGGCGTATGAGAGAGGGACTCAATCTTTCGAAACTTAAAAACGCATTGTTTTGCGTCTATAATTAGCATAAGTGCTTTCAATGCATATTATTATATTATTTAAAATTATATAGTTATGTTTACAATGATATATTGAGGGGGACAACTCTCTGTTAGTCCCAGGAAGGGGGGGTCCGGACCCCCCTGTCCCCCCCGTGATTTCCGCCCCTGTACCTAGGCTTGTTTCCAACACACTGATTAGTTTATGTTCCTTAAAGTTTTGACTGAATTGAGGCGTTTCCCCAAATACCAATCAAGTTGGTTCTTTCTCTTTCTTCCCATTGTTTTTGTCTCGTTGTCCTCCATGCTAACGCTGTCTCAGCCAAGCTGCTGTGGGCACCAAAATGATGACAACTGTCTCAGGTGAATGAAGTAAGATTTACTTATTGTCATGGCAACGCTGACAAATTCCCATTTGAGCTTTCAAATACAAGGCGCATGCCTGGAAATCCGATTTTGTAGCACATATTGGAAGTGAAACAATTAGATTCTATGCAACTTTTTGCTGTTCACACTGACTAGAAAACATCAGATCTGAGTCACATGAGGGAAAAAATTTGACTTTGGAAACTTTCAGCTGCAGTGTGAACGCAGCCTGAGAGACACTACTGATGTACTGTTGGCTGCATTCTCAATCATTTCTCTCTGTCACCTGCCTGCCAAGTCAGATATGATCATCATGCTACGATGCCATCCATTTATCCTCCTTTAAGAGATACAACTTACTGCTAACACTCCATGAAGACAACAAAAACACAACAGAAAAAGAGAGGGAGGGAGAGAGAGAGAGAGAGAGAGAGAGAGAGAGAGCAACATAAACTGAGACAGACAGGTAGAGGGAAAGAGGAATGGGGAGAGAAAGAAAAGAGGGAGAGAAAGGTGTGGGCATAAGGGAGTGAGAGAGAAAAAAAAATGAAAGAGGAGAAAAGACAAGAGATGAAAAAAAAGAGAGAGAGAGAGAGAGAGAGAGAGAGAGAGAGAGAGAGAGAGAGAGAGAGACAGAGTAAGAGCAAAAGAAACTGAGACAGACAGGTAGAGGGAAAGAGGAACAGGGCGAGAAAGAAAAGAGGGAAAGAGAAAGAGGTGCGGGCATAAGGGAGTGAGGGAGAAAACAAATGAAAGGGGAGAAAAGAGAAGAGATGAAAAGAGAGTGAGACAGACAGAGAGAGAGAGAGAGAGATAGATAGATGACAGAGAGAGAGAGAAGGAAAAGGTTGGAGCAGGTTCATACTTATCTTTCATAGACATTCCAACATAATTATGTCATCATACAATACTACACCACACACACACACACACACACACAGAAAACACAACCACACATTCTTTAGACACACATAAACGTGCAACACACATGCATGAAAACACAACCACACATTCCTTAGACACACACACACACATACCAAACACACACTTTCGCTGCCTGAGAGACTCTTTACTACATCACAACTGCCTCTCGTATCATTTGAACTGACTCGCCTATCAATTATGTATGACCAGTCCAGTAAAAATAGTTAGCCTGTCCCGACAAAAACACTTTAACACCATGCGGTCCGGACCAGCACACATACAATAAAATTCAAGCTCTCTTTCTATCAAAACACATAGCGTACCACTCTCTCCCTTGGATACATTTTACTACTGAATTTTAGACATTTAGCTGAAGCTCTTATCCAGAGAGACTTACAATGGGTGAGAAGGTGAGCTGTGTCACTATATACTGTCACATTTACCTCAATAACGATAAACGAAACGATAATTTGTTTATTTTTCTCACCCTGGTGCAGAAAATACTACATTCACCATTAGTGTCATGAATATAAAAAGTATGCTTTTATTTTGAAGGTAAACCCACTTTACTTCTGGTCATATTCTGTCCATCTGTAGCTGGCTTGACACAGCTGATTACATGCTGCACTTTTATTTTGAAGGTAAACCCACTTTACTTTCGGTCTTATTTGGCCATCTCTGCCTAGCTTGACACAGCTGATTATACGCTGCACTTTTATTTTGAAGGTAAAAACACTTTACTGCCGGATATATTCTGTCCATCTCTAGCTGGCTTGACACAGCTGATTACACGCTGTGCTTTTATTTTGAAGGTAAACCCACTTTACTTCTGGTCATATTCTGTCCATCTGTAGCTGGCTTGACACAGCTGATTACATGCTGCACTTTTATTTTGAAGGTAAACCCACTTTACTTTCGGTCTTATTTGGCCATCTCTGCCTGGCTTGACACAGCTGATTACACGCTGCACTTTTATTTTGAAGGTAAACCCACTTTACTTTCAGTCATACACTGTCCTTCTTTAGTTGCCTTGACACAGCTGATTCAACACTCGCTCTGCTACTTTGAAGTGCGACTCTCAGTTTAACTGAAGCAACACAAATGAAACCGTTTATGCAAAGTTGGCCAAACTTGGAGACAATTTCTGGTATATCGTGCAGCCCTTCTGCCACCCTATTACACTTTTTAGGTGAAACTCCTATCCAGAGCAACTTAAAGGATAATACCAACATTTTTTAAAGGGGTCAGAAATCCTAAAATGTGTTTTTTTGAGATGTTAACCGATATCTAGGAATTGTTTTATAACATTGTAAATGTTGTTGCATACAGCATGCATTGCAAAATGATTGGGGGAAACACAAACTAGATGTAGACCAAAGTAAATGGCTGTATAACTAAATGACGCCACGTATTGTCCGTTAAAATAAGTATAAGTATAAACTATGAAAGTCAACATTCATGAATCAAGCCTAAAAGTAGCATTACAGTTTGTATCCTTTCCAAATAACATGCCGATGAGAGCCCACAGAAGAACAACAGGTCTGCATATGCAAAACCACCATGTCTCTTGTGCACACAGTGGTGATAAAGGCTTTTAACCAGGCAAATTGACTGTGAACACACTCTAATATACAGCAGCGGCCTAGGGGAGAAGTAGCATAGAGTTATACACACACACACACACACACATACACATTTTCCAGGAAACTGCCCAGTACAACCACAGTCTTGTGCTGTTAGCATGCTTGCCAACCCTCCCCAATTTTCCCGGGAGACTCTTGATTTTCATGGCCGTCTGCCGCCGTTTTTGGCCTCGTTTCTCCTGATTTTCTCCCATATTCTGATCACATTTCAAAATCTGCCCATTTACTGTATTTGGTAAAAACAGTAACACAAAAAAATCTAGGCCCTATTTGATCACTGCTGTTTCTAAACAGTTCAACAAAATCCTTTACACCAAAAATGCGGTCTCCATGGTTACAGTATTAGCACACAAAACAGTACAAAGGTGAAGCGATGGTTCTCACGTCCAACTAATTCACTGAAAATCCTGTCAGGCTGACTAGACTGCTTCTGTTTTGGCTGGGAGTCAATGAGACTGACTCACATTCAGACCAGTATCTTCTTTTCTGCCACAGGCTTAATTTGATTTAGGCAAAAAAAAAAAAAAAGTAGTAGTGTAGTTTAGTGTGTAGTATGGTAATATTGTAATTTTAGGCAGTTGTATGCATGTGCAAGACAAATTTCTTCCATTTACAAGAAATTAAAAGATGATTTCATTCTGTATTTTCATTATTCTATGCATAAAAACTCACCAGAAAGCAGGAGATAAGGTGGCTGAATGTTAACCGCCTCCCACCTGCTTTGGTTTAGACAACCTTCCTATTTCTGGACTCTCAAGGTTGGCAGGTTTGACCAATGAGCAGCTCCAGTAGAGCAGGTGGGGTTCAGTTCAAGTTCAGGGGTATTTTTCAGCAACAGTTGACAGGTGTAAGGCCGCTGTGCCTCGTTTTATTCCTAAATTCAGATCATCGCAGCCAGTCTTTGATTGGAACCTGCAACCTGACAGCCACAAGCTCCTTCCTCTAACATTAGAGACGTGTCTTCCCTTGTTCAGTGGCAGAATTACACTGCAAAAAATGTAGTCATGTGTCAAGTGATTTTAACTTGTTTCCAGACCTATCAAGCTTATTTCATGATATTTTTAGTCAAATTATCTCACTGCACTGGCAGGCAATCTTGCTGGTTTCAATAAATTTCACTTGATTCATGCCAATATGACTTCTTTCAAGAAATCATCATAAAACAATGCAGAAAATCTTGAAACAAGAAACTTTCTCCAAGACAATAAGTAAACGTCCTGAAACAAGTTACATTCTCCTGAAAAAAAGACAAATTTGCTGAAACCAGTAAAATTAGTGAGTGCAGTAAGATTCCCCCCCCCAAAAAAATCATAAAATAAGCTTGATAAGTCAGGATACAAGATAAAATAACTGAACAAGTCTGTCAGTTTCTGCAGTGTATGCACCGTCTGGGGATTAGTCGTGCCACAGCCTGTCTGTCTCGAAGCCTCTCCACTGTCTGTAGAGCACGGCCAAACTTAGGTGGACCATGTCAGTCAGTCATGTTTAATTAATCAGGCCGGACCGGGCCAAAGCTGGCTACAAGCTACGACTTGAAGTTTATTGATTATTCATTCTCCTGTATATTGTGGAAAAGGTTTTTGAAGCATTTTGTTTCAATAATTCACAAACAATTTGGAGAAAAATAATCAAACTACAAAGTGTCTGCTGTTTGTTTCACTGGTCTCTCACTTCAGTACTGGAGCTAAATGTTGACTCTGAGTGCATAAGGCGCACTTTATTTTCAAATCAGAGAGTGTTTTGGCTCGGTGGCTTGTAATGGAGACACAAACCAAACCACAGCATACCACAACTAGCTAGGCTGATCAGAGACAAGGAACAAGAGCTCCATCTCTCCTCCTCCTCCTCCTCCTCCTCCTCTTCTTCTTCATCTCCTCAGAAGTCTAGCTCTCCTGGATCTGAAAATAAATCCCACTGAGAGGACAGAGTGAGTCTGCATTAATGAACCTCTTCAAATAACAAGACGGCATATCAGCGGGGGGACGCTGTGCCCGGCTCAGGCACTGCTTCAGTTTCATGTCAGACATCGGGTTCACAAACAGAACATTGTCAGGATGTCAGTGATGGTAAACATGGACGCCCGCTGCGTGGGAATCAACACCACCCAGCACCCAATGCTGGTAAATCTCTGCTGCAGCTAGTAAATTGATATATTCCACTAGCCCGTTTGGCAAGTAACCAGCCGTGATGTGGAGGTCGCATTCTGTTCCAAAAGTTAGATGGCTGGTGAAATGGTGAAAGTGTAAATAGGTAAGTGAAAATGTCTGCACTGTTTTTGTCAATTCCAAAAATAAAGAAAAAGTCTCAGGTGCGTAAATTCAAAAATTCACAGCAAAGAAGATCAACAAGAATTTGCATACTATAAAAGTAAAAAAAAATTAAAGAAGCCAGCTGATGCAAAAAATGCCAAAGTTTTCTTACATGGTGACAAGGTGAAAAAAAAAAGGTGCAAAAAATAAAAGCGCGGAAACAGAAAACATTTTGGTCAAAGGACCGAAAACTGATGATGGTCTTTGGACTGAAACGTTTCCTGTTTGTGCACTTTTCATTTTTTATGTAAATATATTTTGGCATTTTTTGCATCAGCTAGCCTCTTTTTGGTTTTTTTACTTTTGTAGTGTGCAAATTCTTTTTGATCTTCTAATATGGCGAAAGCAGCCGGTGGGTTGTGTTTAGCAGTCACTGTGGCCAGTAGATAAATAAGTTAGTTTCCTGCCCTGAAGCCTGCAGCGGCCCAGTCTACTGCACATCTGCCTGGGAAGGAAAAGACCGTTTCTAACCTTTATCTAGCCCAGGAAGATCTGCTGAGCTTGCGCGCTCTTCTTCTGTCCTGTTTCACAGCTATTCACTCACTACACGTGTTCAGCTTAACCTGGGAACGGCCAAGTTCAACCACAGCCTTCTACTGGAGCATTTGAGCGGTGCGTGCCTTCACAAAAACAGTTGTTGATATTCAATATATTTGTTGCATTCTGCATTTTGTATCTACATCCTATTCGTCCCGGCTGAAATTACCCATTTTCATCTTTCTTTTCTGTTTTCTTTTTTTAAGATTGCCCATGCATTTACTTTTCAAGATAGATAGATAGAGGTTCCAACATTGAACCTCCGAAACATTGCATATAAAGTTTTAACTGCAAGTCTAAAGCAGTCTTTTCTATGTTGTTTGTATGTTTTTCCTCCTACGGAGCTGCTGTCTACCTGGTGTGCAAAAGTATGGTTTTTTGTTTTTTTTTACTTTTCATTATTTTACCAGCAGGGAATCAAACCAGCATGTCTCCAGTCACAAGCCTGCTTCTCTAACAAGGGATATGATATGATACTTCAACAAAACTGTCTAAGTCCCAGCATTTGAAGAGTTGGGTCAGTTAGCATTAAGATGTATTGGTCATAGATGGTGAACAATATGACTAAACTAGAACATGTCTTTAGTTGAGGATGATTCTTCCCCTCAACAAATATGTGAATTGGCAGAGGGTCCACAACTATAAAATGTGTCCCCAAGTTTCCTGGCCAATATTGAGACTGAACAGCAAAACTTTCCATACTTTTACAGACATTTTGTGCGATTCCCAAACTATGCAAGATCTGGAATTGTTTTAAATTCATTTTCCTTACTTTTCCAGACTTTCCACATAATATACGTATTAACCTTGAAGAGCACTGATTATGACTGTACTGGTTTGAATCTTGCATTTTTCCCAGTGCCTCTCCTGTCATTATTCCTGCTGTCTCCTCTCTTGAAAAGTAATCCAAAACCTGAGGCATTTCATAGTAGTTATGATGAGCCAACATCTGCTAACTCTACAGTGCAATGTGCTTTTTTAATATTTAGATTTGTGGACTGGGGGTTAAGTAAATGGTCAATAATTGAGCTGAACTAAGCTTAAATAAACAAATCCGTGGTGGCTGTTAGTGGGTAAAATAAACTAAACATGACTTTGAACTCATCCTAGTTTAGAAACTGATCCATTAGGTAAGTGCAGTTTGAAACAGTGTAGTTGTAGAAGTGTAAACCCTACAGAAATAGAAAGTTACAATTTCACTATCACTTATGAGACAGTAACTCCATTCACATCAAACGATTTAAACCAACTCTTTTACACAGGGATCTTATAACATGATGGTATTAAGTTCATAAACAAATGTAAGGCAACGGAAAAAATGACGTCCCCCACAAATGATACGGTCCCCATCTGGGCCAATCAGAAACAAATATGTCACCCTGTTTTGACGTGTAACTGTATGTAATGTAGTGGTGAGATGCATCATTTTCCCCAAGTTTAATCAAAATCCCATCAGTGGCGTCTGAGATATCAAGGGGGAGCGATGGACGAACAAATGACCGAATAACGAGTGAATGAATGAACAAACAAACTAATGAGCGAACAAATAAATTGACGAAACGGATCCATTGTCTTGTCTACATCTACCCAATTTGTTTGATTCAAGATCATCGGTGTGCTCATAACAGAACAACATTAACAACAAGGGCCTCAAGCGTAATATAACATGAAAGACACATGATAAAATACATGACAAAAACACATGACCCCCCTCCCATCCCACTTGTGCATACAGCCATGGATGTAAGACTTAAAAACACCCAAAAAAGTAGTCCAAGTAGCAGATCATGTTAGAGGTATAATAAGATATCTGGTACAATGATAAAGTGGGTAAAGTGACGGGTGCAACAGCAGCTAGCCTGGTTTAGGGCTGAACAATTAATCGAAATTTTATCGAAATCGCAATATGGCCTACTGCAATTGTTTCACTTCCAATATGTGCTAGGCGCAATATTTGTTAAAGGCGAAATGTGTGTCAAAATACCATTTTAAATGAAATATTGTCGTGCTGCAGAGATGTCCTGGCCTTCACATCATATTCTACAGACTTTAGAAAACATCTTTGTTTGGTACAGATCCCCGCAAAAATCACACCAAAATCATTTTAATACGTTCCTCAATGAAAATGAGAATAATGATGTAAAAATTATCATTCCCTCAGTCAAAATAATCGCAATTAGATATTTTTTCAAAATCGTTCCGCCCTAGCCTGGTTTCAGACTCCTGAATTGCACTCCACCCACTTTTCAGATTTTGTCGAGAGATTCAGAGTCTGGTGTTTGGAGGAAGTTCAGTTCTGTCTGTTCTTCCCTTCAGGTGAGCGGATCGTCGGTGTAACATCGGACACCCGTGCTGGCCGACTCTTCAGCTATATAAGCTGACTGACTCAGTCTTTCTGTCTCTCTCTCCCTTGGTGTTAGGTTTGGTGTTGCTTTGGGTTTAACTTTGTGTTTCTCTTCTACACCTTACATTACATCTTTCACTCATCCATGCACTTCATACACCACTGATGTTACTGATAGGCATATTTTATGTTGGTATTTTGTTTATTTTGATTAATAAATCTTAAGTTAAACATTTGGTTCCATGTGTGGTCTCCCATTTTTGTCCTTCCCTCGAGCCGGGTTGTGACGCCCTCGTCAACGGCTTGTTCTCGCTCAGGGAAACAATCGAGCCAGTCAGTGCCTTTGAGGGCGGGACTAAAGTTTGAACCATTTGTGCAACAGTTTTTCATTGCCGTTTCAGCAGAATAATATTTGTTGAAATCTCCTCCTTAACCAACATATTGTCTTTGCAAAAACTGTATTTCTGTCAGAAACGACCAACATTCTTAGTGAAGTTAGTACATCCAGCCAGCATCAGTGTGACTGAAAATAATATCAGAGCGTCCTGATATGTCAGTCACTAGTGATTGGTTCAGATACGTCAGTCACTAGTGATCGGTTCTGGGAAAATCAACCCCCCCACACACAGAAAACGGCTAACGAAGAGGAAATCTCAGGCTGAATATTGGAGTGGGAACAAAATGGATATTCAGTCTGAATATTAGGCTAGGAGCGCGTGGGAAAACAAAACTTTTGTTTAATGTCTGATTATCCAAGGACGGTTTGACGAAAAACATGCATGTCTGTCACAACCTTCACTCTCAGCTACACACATTCCACACCAGCGAGGGTTTAACACGCCTCGCTCACATGCACCGCAGTGATAGTTGTTGTGTTCAGGGACGGGAGGGGAGGGGAGGGGGTGTTTCTCATTCACATTGACCGTACAGCTGGTCAGGGATTTTAACTGGGGACCTTGGATTCACAAGGCCCAGAAGTTTCCACTGCTGAACTAAACACTTAGAAGGTGAATATCAGAGGGATGACCAAAGAAAACGCAAGTAAACACAAATGACTGATTGAATCTCAGCCTCATTTAAGACCTGATTCATTCTAGATGATTTGTGTCTCAGTATTTCTGCAGCCAAATAGTTCGAAAATTGCAGTTTGGGTGAGACGAAGGGGAAAGGGGATCATCATACATCACTTTTGCTCTGTTTTCTCTTCTGTAACACACATGTATTAGTTATTTTTGAGTGCTCTGTTGCAGTTATCTCTGTTATTAATTTAACTTGCTCTCTTTATTGCTGTCACTGTCTGATTTAAAGGAAAACTCCACCCTCAAACACTTTAACACTCTTAAAACAACAGCCATTGGAGACGTTTCATGTCTCTCTTCACTATCAACTATCTAATAAAGGCAAACCCAACATATAATCTTAGAATTAAAAACATCAGCGGTAAACGTCAGCTTTTGGTGTCAGTCCCTCAGAATCAAAGGGCGAGGGCTTCTTTCTAGAGCCGCCATTTTGCACCAAGAGACGTTCAACAATCATACAGGGAGAAATCCATCGTAGAAGAGGAGAGAGACCAATTTCTCCACCCACAGGAGCAGGAGAGAGACCAGAATGCAATGCAGCCACAAGACAGGTTTTGAGTAGAGAGTGCGACTCACTCCGCTATCGCTATAGTTCTTTCCACCGAAACATGAAACCCCACAGCTGAAAGCAACAAGTTCACCCATGTTTCTAACCTGACGCGCCAGATGGTTTGTTACACAGAACCATCTGGGAAGTCGTCCTTGGAAACTGTTTGGAAAAGGGCAGGCACTTTCAAAAAATACTTGGCAGGTGATTGGATGAACCATCTGTCTATCACCGTCTATCACGGGCTAACTTCAACCAATCAGATCAACGAACCATATGACGTAGTAGGACAGCGCCGAAGAGGAAAGACAACAACAAACTATGTAGTTAGCATGTCGGTAGACGATTCTTGCCTTCAGTGCCGTTCTTCGCTCTTCTTTCAATGAAGAAATACTCTCCAGTTCAGAAATAACTGATGTTATAGCAGCATCTACACTAGCCTCTATAGGAGCCGCCATTGTTGTGAACGAACAGTCGCCACGCCCATAGCTGCCCTCACAGGACGCTGACTTGTCCGAACCACTGTGGTTCGGCCACAAACGTGTAACTTGAAACCTGGCAAGATGGATTCTCGCGTGATCGTGATCTCGCAAATCCAGCTGCCTCGCAAGGTAACCATGTTTCTGGGGGTTGTCAAAAGGCATTCTGGGAAATGTAGGAAATCACTGACTGAAGTGGAAGTAGAAGAGGCAGGTTGAGGGAAAGTGGGTTCAACAAAAAAGTTAATTACTTCATCACAAAATAACTCCTGTAATGCACTGAACATCACAGATTGATGAGATGTAACAGTGTAAGAGGATCTGAGGGTCAATTTGTCCTTTTAAGTGTGATGTTACACCTTTGTGTGAAGTGCACTTTAAATCATTTGACCAATTACTGGGTAAATCTGAGTGGAAAATTCTGTTCGACCTCGTCACCTTCTCCCTAGTTAAGTTTAAACAAATCCACAACCGAGTGCAGTTTTCGATAAGCGTGAGCGTGGCTCGCTCAAAGTCTGAGCAGCAGCAGAGAAAGAGGAGAAATACCCCACTCTGGGCCCCTGGATGTTAGTTTAATATCAGGGGCTCGCTCTCCTTTTCTCTCTCTGCCTGTCACACACACACACACGCGCGCACGCACGTACACACACACACCAAGAAAGTATGGCCTCAGACCTGGCAAGCAGCGTTCGACTTCTTGGAGCAGCTCTCTCTCTCTAATTTAAAGTTGATTGCTGTGGGCCCTCTCTGTATGACTGGTGAAATATGAGCGTGGAGAAGAGAGTATGGAGGCTTGGCCTGAGTTTGGCTGTGTGTGTGTGTGTGCGTGTGCGTGCATGCGTGTGTATGTGTGCACAAATATATCGTATCGTTGCTGGCCTGAGTTTGTGCCAGTGCATGTATGTGTGCCAGTGTGTGTCTATGTGAAGGTGTATGCATGCTTGTGTGTGTGTGTGTGTGTGTGTGTGTGTGTGGTTCTTGGCCAGAGTGGTGCAGAGATTGGAGTGCCAGTGAGAACCAACTGCAGGGAATCAGGCAGAGAAAAAGGCAAATAACAGGCACTAAAGGCAGACTAAATAACAGCAGCTTGCTCAAACCAGTGGACTCAAACTAGAAAGAGGTGGACTGAGGTGAGTTTAACTGAAATGAACTAAAATAAAAGAAGAAACTGAACTGGACTGAGTTTGACTAAACAGCGCTGAACTTAACTGATCCAAAAACTATCAATCTAGAACTGATACTGATTTTTAAAGTACTGAAACCGGTGTCAGTATTGACAAACTGCCAGCGATACTGAGCATAAAACGTGACTCAGCTGTACTGAACAGACCAACTCTACATTAATTTTTAATTATTTAGCTGACAATCAAGGGCAAATTGCGATGAATTCAACAGTGGAATGAGCTTAAATTCCTAGTTAGTTCCCAAATTCTTTCCTTTATTCACCAACATTAAAAGCAACTGATAGTCAAGAGTGTGAAGGTCAGAGCCAAAACATCCTGGCAGCAGACGCTCCTGTTTCAAGAACTACATACAGAAAAAATAAAACAGATTTTTCCCCCTTTAATCTTAATTATTTTCTACATAATTGACTGCAGTTGCATTCCTGGCATTGCTCCTCGCTCTGCGATCCTTTCCAGGCTTCTCTCTCTCTCTCTCTCTCTCTCTATCTCTCTCTCTCTCTCACACACAAAGGGTTATCCTAGAATTTGAGCACCTTGGCTTTGGCCTTCATACTTAGAAGCGTAATATTAAAGCTGCACTAGTCCACATTTTTATGTAAAACTACACTTGTCTTATCAGCCTGAATCACAAAGTGTGGCTACAACAGAGAAGAGCGTCCCGTCTCCACTAATTGAAACCCTGTTGATTCGCCTCATTTACCCAAATTAAATCCTGCTGTCAGGTTTGGTCTCTCCTCCTCCCATATGTGGGAGGAGAAGAATGAAAAAGAGATGAATCCAAACTTGAGAGTGAAATCCAAACTGTCTCCTAAACAGCAGTGAGCAGCGCTCCGTCCAGAGAAAGCTGGACTCACCAACGTTAGATCTTCTCCTCTCTCGTTTCTTTGGTTTCTTTGGTATAAAGCATCACAGACCGGCGTCAATTCACATTGGTGAA
>NC_135998.1:5861122-5865136 GCF_048128805.1 Centroberyx gerrardi | reverse complement strand
CTCGGCTAACTTCCAGCTTTTGCCAGCGCCTAAACACACAAGGAGTAATGGCTGCCATGTGGGTATGGAGATAGGACCGGACCCTCCCCCCAGACTCAGGCCTGTGTGTGTGTGAGTGAGAGAGAGAGGGCAAGAGAGAGAGAGAGAAAGAGAGAGAGAGGGAGAGAGAGAGAGGGGTTTTATTTTTTCTAATTTGATTTTGTTTTCAGCAATCAGAAAAGACAAAAAACAGCTCTGGACTAGTTACTCAAGAGGTTATATTTTACATATTACGTGTTACTCTAAAAATATTACTGTGTGTGTGTGTGAGTGTGTGTGTGTTTTTGTGTTTGGCTTAAGTATAACAAACCTGTACTATGCTAGCTGTATCACGGCCTCTGTTGCTTTATGTGTGGGTGCATGTGCACGAGTGTGTGTGTGTGTGTGTGTGTGTGTGTGTGTGTGTGTGTGTGGCAGCGGTATCTTGGCCTCAGCTCTCCATCGCTGGAATTTCCTCCAGCTCAGCAGCCAGGACAAGATGGCTACCATATGCCAGCTATTCAGACACACACACACACACACACACACACACACAATTGAACGAAGGCCACAATACAGCTAGCATGCAAGTTTGTGATACTGACGCCAAGTATACGTATAAACATAAACACACACTCAAACACATAGTGGAGCGAAGGCTGAACAATCACACATGACAAAGCTCATGATATGGACACACACACATGCACACACACACATCAATCCACATACACACACACACACATACACTGTCACATACACATGCTCAGTGTTCCACTGCCTGTACGGTGTGCATGTGTGTGATTGTGTATGTGCATGTGTGCGTGTATGTGTGTGTGTGTGGCAGTCTCTCTGCCACACACACTGTGAGCGACTTGGTTGATGGGTCGCTGTATTCTGACCGGTTGTGGGCGGGGCCAGAGGCTCTGATTGGATGCAGCGGTCTGCAGCTTCAAAGATTTCAACAGGTAAATTATGTATTATTGCCTTTCATAACGCTACATAGTTTTGATGAGTTATCATAGCTAGCAAGCGCTAATTAAGTAGCATTAATTGAAAATAAACAGAAAAACATACACTGACTTTACCATTGACCCAAACGATGGATGCAACCGTTCTCCAAGCTCCGTTTTAAGACGTTTATTCCTGCAGTCTTTCAAATAAAAGCTGCAGAGACCTGGGAAGCTTTGAACGGCTGGAATCAACTTCATAATCAAATCCATTTTGCTCTTGCCAGGCTGAGCTATTGTTTCACAAAACAAAATCACATCGGTAGGGAAACAAGAAAGAAAGCGGGGAAAACTGATGAAAAGCTCAGTTTGATTCGGTCCACTTCTCTCGGACGATAAGCTAATTTCCTATCCATGGGCCCCCAGCCGGAGTTTCCCCGGTCGTTCCTCCTTCCTAGGAAATGAACGGACTTCTGGTGAATTGTTGCTCTTATTAGAAGACAGGAAACACTGAGGAAAAAGTGCGAGCTGGCAGGCAGGCAGCGCTAGACGATGAGCTTCTATCTCCTGATGCAGCAAGGTATCAGGTGTGTATGTTACACTGCTTACAGGGAATCTTTGAAGACGCACCGTATGCTGGCAGATGGTGCAACAGTAAACACCGCCATGTGCTAACGCTAACCGCAGGCAGGGTCTGAATCTCTGAAGAGTCTCCTAGAGTGCAGAGGGGCAGCACAACATGAGAGGGAGACTTGAAGAAGCTCGAAAACAAGCTCAAGACTAAAAAAAACAAAACTCAAAGTGCTAACGCTAACCACAGACAGGATTTGTAGCCCAATCTGCTAAGCACACAGCAGAACTTTGTTTGCCAGAGAAAACGCACTGTCAGAGGAAAGTTACAGTTGTTTTGGATCTAACAATTACTGCAATTATCACTGTAATAGGAGGTACTAAGGAGTCAGGCTTGTTACCGCTTTTTTCTTTTCTTTTTTAACCCTCTATCCCTTTTTATAGGGGAACATTAGGGTATTCCTTTGTTTTTTCTTCTTCTATGCTTCGATGGAACTGCTGTGAAAACTGTGAAAATTGGAAAAAGTATCGTATACCAAGAATGTCATTTTGATTTGCTTTTTTTTACACTCTGTATCCCTCAAAAAAAAAAAAAGTTACCCATTTATATATATTCAAACCGAGGAGCTGCCCAGTCCAACCACAGCCTTCTACAGCTGTCCAGTGAGCAGCTCCACTGGAAAAAATGTGGCTTGATTGCCCTGGACACACACACACACACACACACACTAACAAAATCTCTAATCTTTACCACACACTCTGCCCATGTGACTTTCGTTCGCCTTGGTTCACTTATAATTAGTGAGTGAGAACCAAAACAAACCAAATACAAAAAAAATGCAACAAAGTCAAACTTTTCCATTATCGTTCCGGACCGAAGAAAACAGACTGAAGGTGTGATTGCACCCTTTAATGTGCTCGACTCATTTTAACATGTTTTAACGTTGTTGAACTGTTTGGACTGTGTTGAGCTGGACTCAGCCGGCAGCACCAGAATATCACCGTAAACCGCGGCACCGATACTTTACGACTGCGGTTTGGAAAATTCCATAACGATAAAGTCCCAGTCCGACTCCCGGCCGAACGTAAACTTCTGTCTACATTCCAGTGAGCTCTGAGGGATCAGACACAGCCCAAGTGTGTGTGTATGTGTGTGTGTGTGTGTGTGTGTGTGTTTGTATGTGCGTGCTTGTGTATGCGCATGTGTGTGGTTAAAGTCTATATAAAGCCATTTGATGCACAAGAGGATGGCTCAAACAGACACACATATTCTGATTCTACAGCTGGCTTGTGGACACACACACACACACACACACACACACATATATAAGTGCAGCAGGACAGTGTGAGTCAGTGCTGCTACTAGCCAGAGGCCGATGTTGGCCCAACAAACATCTGCTCTGTATGAGCCAATGACATGCTTTTGCACATACACACACACACACACGCACCCACACACATGCACACCCACACACACACATGCACCCACACACACACACACACATCTGCTCTCTGTTATCCAACGACAAGACCATACACACTGCCATACACAGCCACAGGCAAATGCATGCACATGAAACAGACACATACACACACACACACTTGCACATCCACACATGTATCCTATGTGATCAATTACTAGCCTTGCACAGCTAACCCATCATCAGAAACAGAGATAGAAACCAGAGAATCCAAACCAGCAAAGAGAGTTGGACAGTTGGAGAGAGAGAGAGAGAGAGAGAGAGAGAGAGAGAGACTGAAAGACAGAAAGGAGAGAGAAATGTAGATAAAATCTCAGTAAATCAAAAATAGAGCCAACAAGCTAACTCACCACTGTTCAATATCTGTGGTTTGACTGAATAAGGTCAAGACGCCTCCAAAATGAAAGACTGAGACAAAGATGGAGGGGGTAGAGAGAGGGGAGAAAGAAAGAAAGAACGAAAGAAAGAAAGAAAGAAAGAAAGAAAGAAAGAAAAAGAAAGGGGTGATGTGGAGAAGGACGGACAGAAATATAGAGGGAGAGAGAGGAGAGATGAAAGTTGAAAAACGAGAGGGAGTGATGGAAATAAGGAAGAGAAGATCATGAGGGGAAGGAGGGAAAAAAGAGAGCGAGGGATGGAGAGAGGGAAGGAGGAAGGAGGGATGGAGTTGAATAATGTTTAAAACTGCCAAATTGTGGCTAAATTGATGATCCTGGTTGCGATCACGATTGTTCATCCTAATTATTAAGTCCAGATGCTCGGAGCAAAATATTTGTTCACAACATTTTTGGCATCTCATTATTTTCTTGATAATTTTCAGTTGACTATTTTTCAGTGAAATGCCTCCAATATTTATACGATATACCAATTTTTATATACTCATCTAAAAATGCACTGTGGTAAAAGCTGAAGTACCATTTCAAATCCTTTACTCAAGTCAAAGTATAAAAGTACATGGTCTTAAAATGACTTAAAGTATAAAAGTAAAAGTAGTC